>NW_012109097.1:990940-1053738 GCF_000951045.1 Mandrillus leucophaeus
AAAGAAAAGAAAAGAAAAAGAAAAAAGAAATAACCGAGATTAGGTCATTTATAAAGGAAAGAGGTTCAATTGACTTATAATTCTGCATGGCTGTGGAGGCCTCATGAAACTTATAATCATGGCAGAAGGCAAAGTGGAAGTGGTCACCTTCTTCACAAGGTGGCAGGAGAGAAGTGAGCAAAAGCAGGGAAAACTGCCTTATAAAATCATCACATCTCATGAGAACTCACTTACTATCACAAGGACAGCATGGGGAAAACCGCCCCCATAATCCAATCACCTCCCACCTAGTTCATCCCCTAACACATGAGGATTACGATTCTAAATGAGATCTGGGTAGGGACGCAGAACCAAACAATATCAGACAGAAGCATATGACTACTGTAAATTCCTATTTTTCTATCAGGTGGGGTTATGTGCTAAACATCTTTGTGTATGTATGGCCTCTCCTCCCTATTCCAGCTCTTTGCAGGCATGAGATATACAGCTGATTGAGTGAGCCTTCTCTGCAAACTGACACTCCCACACTGGGGTCTTAAGATGTGACTTGGCAATGTGGTGAGGAATGGGGGTGGAGGAAGCATTTTACCAGATCCAGATCAAACCCTCCAGTTCAGCTTTAGCTGCAATAAAGTGGTGTTGGTCTCTGTTTGACCCCTACACATACTTCTCAATTGATCTAATGTGTTACTATCTTCTTTACACCATATGGAGACTTTAGCTCAAATGAACCTTCTATGTGGAAAGAGTGGCTAATTAAGCTCACATGTGCCATTAATTCCTTGGTTTGAATGAGTATATAGGTTTCCTTCTAGAGAATAGGGCTCAGGGGTTTTGTGGAGCAGAGAGAAAGGGAAGGCTGGAAGCTCCTGGTGCTGTGTTGGTGCCCTGCAATGAGGATGGGGATAGAGTTACTGAATAAGAGAAGAGAGACAAGAGGGGGCGAGAGGACAGAAAAATAACACTACGCCATCAATACTTTTTTTAGGAAAAGCTTTCATGTTGTGTTAACCAGCATCCCTTCTTAATAGATCCTTAGAGAACGTTGTCCCAGGGAAATTCATAAGCACTGCATTGAGATAACAATAACCACTTATGGCAAAGGCAGAGTTGCCCCTACCCCACCAATAAACAAACAAAAGGAAATAAAACATTGAACAGATTTTATGTTCCCCTAAAACTTTCCCTTTATCAAATTTATTTACTTTTGTGTTTATACAGAGAGCAGGTATTGTGTTAACCAATTTTTACAGATGAAGACCTTGAGAATTGGAGAAATTAAGGATATGGTTAAGCAATGATGAACCCATGATTCAAGTACAATTCTATCTATTCATTTCTAAAGCCCTTTCTCCTGCAGGATGTCATGCCACTGTCTTGCTTTAATATTTCATTGATATTTCCTGTTTCTGAACTGGCAAGTTACTCATCTCTTTTTTAAAAAAAAAATTACCATACAAACATATGGTCTCACTGAGGTCTTATATAAATTAAAAGACATCTTGGAGCACAAAGTATTTGAACTAAGGAGGCTGAGCAGGACTGCTGAGACTGGGGAAACTCGTCTAACAGTATATGTCATTGGAATTCTGCCTCAGTCCTATCTGAGGCTCTATGGCAATGGTGCTGGCTTCTCTTCCCCTGCACTCACATCCACCCTAAAGTGCTTGGCCTCGTTGCAGGAAGTACAAGGAAGGTGACCTAAAATTGTTAGCACTCACCTACCTCAAAATTATTAACAAGCTGAAGTTGAAGATGCTTCTGAAAATTGCAAGGAATTTTGGGGGAAGTTGTTGCTCTGTTAGTCTGCCTATACCTTAGTGAGAGAACAAGGAGAAAGCAGAGAGGTGAGGTAAAGTGTGTGTAAAGTAAGAACATGTGATGCTGACTCTATTCTGCAGTGCTGGATTCAGAGCCCAAAGCAAGAAGAATTGGAAAGAGGTGAATCTTTGACTGAGATGAAGGTGTATTGATGAATATACTGAATTGAACATTAATTACTGCACTGAAACCACCCTTGAGAACAAAGTTACTGTAGCAGCATCGCCTCAGTAGTACCCATAATTCCTTCATCTATGAGACTTCTCCAGTGATTCCTTGACAGCTCCATGCCCAGATCAACCTAACCATGTCTTTCTTGGCTCCTACTTCTAGGATGTGATGCATTACAAACCTACACTCATTATTTTGTCTTACATGCCTATTTCTCTAGTAGTCTCAGTTTCAGTTTACAAAATCATCATCTATACGATGTCCCAAAATGAAAATCTCAGTCTATCCTCAATCCCTACTTGAGGAATATCTCTCAGATATGTGTGGCTCAATCCCTACTTTCTACTCACTCCCATATCTAATAAGTGTAAAAGAAAGTAAAAGCAAAGGCAAATCCAACTCTCAAATCTAGTGCCTCCACCCTTCCCCCCTTGTTTCCTCATTCTCTATGCCTGGAAAATTACAATAACCTCCTAACCAAACTTAGTCATCAGCTTCTCCCCACTCTAATGTGCCTCCAGAAAGCAGGATTGATTAAGCTCTCAACTGATGCTTATAGTCTATAAAATACAGCCAAAACTCCTTAGTAGAACATCAGCCTATCTCTTTAATTTTACTTTTTATCCCTTCTTTAATCACTGAACTCCTTCCTTTTAGTCAAGCATGGCTCACCCTATCTTGACTCCGAGGTTCCCTGGATGCCCTTTCTTCTGTTGTTATGCACTTCTCCCACTTCAACTTGGAAAACCCCACTTCGTTTGAACATCCAGCGGGACTATTACCAGTTGTAAAACGTGATCTCACATCCCCTTTGTGCTTACTGAGCACTATTGTACATGATTCCATGTACACATTATATTGTAATTATTAATTAAATGTTTGTCTCCTTTTGCCCATAATCTGTAGGATCACAGCCACAAGTCACAAAAATGGAATCTTTCAGATTTAAGAAACAAAAAGGAAAATATATTGGGTAGTTGTCAGTATTCTCAGAAAGTCGAAGAACCAGTCTTGAATATCAGTCTTGAATATGTAGGTCTGCACAGCAGTAAGGATCACAGATAATATTATGTAACAGAACCAATCAAGAAAGGACTCTGCTGACATCATATTGAACAAAGGACACCATAGTTTACAGCCAGTTCTGAATAACAGGTTCCCCTACTGGAACTATTGCTATCAATGCCCGTGTGTATTTACTCATGTATTTGTCTATTGCTAGATTAGCTCTGGAGGACTTCACATGTTGTTTAGTTCCCTGTGGTATACCCAGAGCCTAGCACAGTGCCTGGCTCAAAATAGTGTTTGTGAATGGTATTTATATGTATATATTTTCCTCTGCTTCTGCTTCTTTGCTCAATTAGCTTCTATTTCAAAGACCAGAGTAGGTGCATCTTATTGGTTGAGCCTAGGTCATGTGCCCAACCCCTCACTGAAGGGAAGCTAGAAAAGCAAGTTTCTGGGGTTTTTAGCAGTTATAGTGAGAGATGAATTCTGCCTCTCGATAGGAATAATGTAGACAACTAGGAAAGTTTCAAATAATGCAAATATCCACTAAAACTACTAAATACATTTAAAATGTATTCAATTGTAATAACCCCATTGCTCAACAGACCAAGGTGGCTTCTATATTGAACAGTGCTGATATAGAACATTTTCATTATCACACAATATTCTATTGAAGAGTATTGGCCTAGACAAAACCTCTAATTTTATTAATGTGTAAAGTGAGGTCCCTGGAGGTTAAATGATGTATCAAGGTCACACAGCCAACTAGTATCCAGTTCAAAATTAGATACCAAATTTCCTGACTCCATTTTTATTCCTCTATCACTACTTATTGTCTTTCAACTTACAGTTGTAAATGTTATGTTTATTTTCGTTCATTTCTTCAATTTTTCAAAAGCTTTTTGATTTGAAAGTCTATGGTTTGTTGTGTTAAACTGCAGAATCAAAAAAGCTTTCATAGGTATAAAGACCATTACTAGCAGAGCCTGGATTAGAACTAGTGTTCACTGACTCCTAGTCGTCAAATGATTTGTTGCATAGAATGTTGAGAGAATAAATCTTGAAGTTTTTAATTTAGCCAGTCATAGAAAGGGGACAAAACTCATGTACCACACAAATGGTGAGACAGAAGATACCAGTTCATTTTCAGCAATGGTCATCTGAATTCCTGCCAATATCCACAGAGTGGCAGGGGCAATTTCAGCCACAGTAACAAGTTGATCTCTGACATGAAACACTACTTTTCAAGCATTTCCCAAAGGCTTGAAATGTAGCTAGACAAACAAATTCAAAAGAAATATTGACGGTCATGGGAACTCAAAGACTGACTTTCTTACTGCTTGCAGACACACTCACTGCACCCCTAATGACTATGAAAGTTGCAGATAGCACGCCTTGTCTCTTAGGTGGTACTGTGGATGCTCAAAGGAAGCCATCAGCCCCAGCAAGATTCTCGTGCTTCTATCATAAACCCAGAGTGAGTAGGTACCAGCTGCCATAGACTGCTAGGTTACCAGCACTCTCAGGATGATTCTGAGGGAGGAAGCTTCAAATATTTTACTTTTCTGCCCTATTTTTTAGTAGGATTAGGAAGCTACTATTCACACTCCCTGGAATAAATTATGATATCTAGAAACTCTTATTTTACACTCTCCAAATAGCACACAGCACAATGCTAAAAGAATGTAAGTGAATGGTATACACAGCCTCTTGACAGCTGAAGCTTTTGATCCTCAGCAGACCACATAGACATCATCTAAATAAGAATAGACATCATCTGAATAAGGACAGACATCCCAGCTCATATCTCAAGCCTCTGCCTCTTCTGGTTCCTCACTATTTGGTGAGATGTGCCTTTCCCTATATTTTAAAAATATTTTCTAGCTATTGGCTGGTCATGGTGGCTCACGTATGTAATCCCAGCACTTTGGGAGACCATGACAGGTAGATCACCTGAGGCCAGGAGTTTGAGACCAGCATGGCAAACATGGAAAAACCCTGTCTCTACCAAAAATGCAAAAATTAGCCAGGTGTGGTGGCATACGCCTGTAGTCCCAGCTACTTGGGGGGCTGAGGCATGAGAATTGCTTGAACATGGGAGGTAGAAGCTGCAGTGAGCAGAGATCATACCACTGCACTCCAGGTTGGGGGACAGAGTGAGACTCCATCTCAAATAAAAATACATATTTCTAGCTATTTCTATAATTGGTCTTATTATACGATATTGTTAAATATTTTACTCCTCATTCTTTACATATCTTGAAGGCAGGGAATGAGGCACATTCATTTTTTTCTGTTGTTCATTCAATACTATTCATGAACATTATTTTAAGCCAAGCACTGTGCTAGGCTCTGGATATACCACAGGGAACAAAACAACATGTGACGTGCTACAGAGCTAACATTCTAGCAATAGACAAATACATGAGTAAATACACAGATCGAAGTACACAAATAGGAATAAGGGGTGATGAAGGCACATGCTGCTTTAGAGAGAATGTCCAAGGAAAGTATTTCAGATGAGACTATAGAAACCTGAATAAAGTGAGGAAGTAAATCATACATGTGTGTCTGGAAGAAGAGCTTTTCATGCAGAGGAAAGAGCAAGGAGTTGATTCCACATGTATCCACTAACATAACATGACTACTTGTTACCTAATATGTACCTTACACAAGGGAGAGGGGTGAGAAGACACAGATTCTGCAGACAAGAAGATGAATCAAATACAAAGACTAAAACAATAGGAAAATGGAGAAGAAATTGACTACCTACCCACAGAAGCATCTCCAATCTTGCTACACAGTATCTCTCAGATATGTGTGGCTCTTTTTTACACCACATAAATGCCTCACCATAAAGCCACTAATACAATCCATGCACCTTAAATATCACAGAATACTTAAATTCACTCAACTGTACATATTTAGAGTCGAAGGACATTAAAAAAAATCATTTCCACAGACTTTTCTATCACCAGTCCCTTAAATGGAAATTAAGAGGGTAAAGCAAAGCACTTCTCTACTTAGTGTGGTGAACTGCCTCAGAAAAATGATGCTGGAAGCAAAAACAATCACAAAGAAGATAGACCGAGTTCCATTTCAACTGAAAAAGATCAGGGAAATATAGCACTGGGACTTGCTCATGTTCAAACTAAGTCAAGAACATTTGAAAGACCTTCAGGTGCTCAACAGTTCTCCAGTCTAAAACAATTTTGGAGAATCCAGAGACTTAAAGGAATGGGAACCAGGTGGTTAGAGGATGATGAAGAGGGAAGATGAATGACAGTGACAAGATACTAAAATTGTGAGCAATAATTGTATTAGTCCATTCTCACACTTCTATAAAGAAATATGCAAGACTGGGTAATTTATAAGGGAAAGAGGTTTAATTGACTTACAGTTCTGCATGGCTAGGGAGCCCTCAGGAAACTTACAATCAGGCAGAAAGGGAAGAAGGCAAGTCTTACAGGATGGCAGGAGAGAGAAGAGTGAAGGAGGAATTTTCAAATACTTATAAAACCATCAGATCTCATGAGAAGTCACTCACTATCATAAGAAATATTGAGTTGGGGGAGGATCACCCCCATGATCCAATCACTTCCCTCCCTCAACATATGGGGATTACAATTCAAGATGAGATTTGGGTGGGGACACAGAGCCAAACCATGTATTTCCACCCTGGCCCCTCCTAAATCTCATGTCTTTTCACGTTTCAAAACAATAATGCCTTCCCAACAGTCCCCCAAGTCTTAACTCATTTCAGCATTAATTTGGAAGTCCATACTTGAAAGTCTCATCTGAAACAAGGCAAGTCCCTTCTGCCTATGAACCTGTAAAATCAAAAGCAAGTTAGTTATTTCCTGGATATAGTGGAAATAGAGACATTGGGTAAATGCTCCCATTCCAAATGGAGAAATTGGCCAAATTTGCAAGGGGCTACAGGCCCATGCATGTCTGAAGTCTGGCAAGGCAATCATTAAATCTTAAAGCTCCAAAATGATCTCCTTTGATTCCATGTCTCATATCCAAGGCATTCTGATGCAAGACGTGGACTCTCATAGCCTTGGACAGCTCTACCTCTGTGGCTTTGCAAGGTGCAGTGCATCCCTGGCTGCTTTCATGTCTAGCATTGAGTGTCCACAGCTTCTCCAGGCACATGGTGCAAGCTGTTGGTGTATCTCTTATCCTGGGATCTGGAAGACAGCGGCCCTCTTCTTACAGCACCACTAGGCAGTACCCCAGTGGGCACTCTATGTGGGGGGTCCAGCCCCACATTTCCCTTCCACACTGCTCCAACAGAGGTTGTCCCTGAGGGCTCCACCCCCACAGTGAACTTCTTCCTGGACATCCAGGTATTTCCATACATCCTCTGAAATCTAGATGGAGGTTCCCAAACCTCAATTCTTGAATTCTGTGCACCTGCAGGCCTAACATTACTTGGAAACCACCAAGACTTGGGGCTTGCACCCTCTGAAGCAATGGTCCAGGCTGTGCCTTAGCCCCTTTTAGCCAAGGCTGGAGTTGGTGTGGCTGGGATGCATTACACCAAGTTCTGAGGCTACATAAAGCAGCAGAGCCCTGGGCCTGGCCCAAAAAACCATTTTTTTTGCTCCTGGACCTCAAGGCCTGTGATGGGAGAGGTAGCTGTGAAGGCCTCTGACATGCCCTGGAGACCTTTTCTCCATTGTCTTGGTGAATAATATTTGGCTCCTAGTTACTTATGCAAATTTCTGAAACTGACTTGAATTTCTCTCCAGAAACTGGGTTTTTCTTTGCTCCTGATCAGGCTGCAAAATTTCCAAATTTTATGCCCTGGCCTTGTTCTGTTTGTCCCCATCACAATACTACGTGACATGCTAAATATTTATTTGCTTATTTGTTCATTATTGATCTTTTCTTACAAGTGTATAAGTTTCTTGTGTCCAGACTTTATCTATTTTGTTCTAGATGAATGTTTATTGATGAATGAATGAATGAATGAATGAATGAAGAAAGATATGGAAGTGAGAACTAGAGTTTCTCAACCACATAGTTGAGGCAGAAGTAAATCATGCACAAAAATCAGAAAGATAAAGAAATTATATTGATGAAAATGAGGAGGAGGAGGAGGATGGTGTGATGATGAGGATGATGATGATAGTAACAACTATTAGTTACTGATCTTTTATTAGGCACTGTCATTGTTTGCAATGCCTCATTTAATTCTCTTGCAACTATACAATGTAGGTCCTATTGTTATCTCAGTTTTCTAAATAAGGAAACTAAGGCTTTGAGGAGTTAGATAACTTGTCCAAGGATGCACAGTTAATAAACATAAGAGCAGTTTTTTACTCATATCTGGCTTCAGAGTCTGCACTTCTAAAAGTTAATCTAACATCTCAAGATAACTACAGTGTTGTGCTAGGGTCTGCAAAAATAAAACAACAAAACTGAAGGAGTGCCTAAAGCAGGAGTCCAAACATAAAACCACATTCATAGAGTTAGCAAACTAGCCTCCTTAATATAATAATAACTTATAATCCTGATTCAATAAGGAATGTTAATTAAGAGGCAACAAATTAAAGCAAACAAAAGGGTAACTAACTACACATAAAAGAAAATAACTCTCTGGACTCTATTTAATTCTCCCTTTATTTGTGGCATTCCAAGATCTTGGCAAACTGAACTTTTTTTTAATTTGTCCTCATTAGTAGCTCCCAAGTTTACATCATATTTTCCCCCCACATTCAGTTCTTCATGAAATATGTAGGCTTAGCTTCTGGTTCAGTTAGAGTCAACAAGCAATCCCATTTTTCTGCAGCCACTCTATGATTTCATCTTAAGCGAGAGCTGCTGTTTTCTACAAAGTAAGTGGGTGAGAATTATTTTGTTTTGTTTAGTTTCACATTGAGAAGGTGGGTGTGAAAAATCTTAAGAGGCAATTATTTTAATAAAATATTTTCTACACAGTAGAATAGCAGTTTTAAAAATTAAGATGTTGGTGAGATTGTAGCAATATTCTTACATTCCAATAGTAGAAGAATGGTTAAGTGGCTATGCTACTTAATATGCAATACAATATACCCATTGGAAGAATTACTCATGAAGAGTTTACATTCATATGAGGGTATGTTTATGTTGCCCTACTAAATGGAAAAACAGGCTACTACATTGTATAAATAGGTAAATTTCAACTATAAAATATGTGTACAGCAAAGAGAGGAGTAGGAAAAAATGAAAATGATTGTCTCTGGGGAGTAAATGTGGAATGATAGTTTTCATTCTACATTCCGTATTTCAAAAATAGCTTATAAAAAGCACAAATTATTTGCATACATTAAAACCGTTTATTTTATATTTGAAGAATAAAGGTGTGTTGATAGAAAATGCAACATGGCTAAAATTCCACCTATTTGATCACAGACTATTTTGCCATACTTTCTAATGAGCTAAGAACATTGTTTCAGCATGAAAGTCTCCTTTTCTCTGACATTTAGATAAATAAGTAGACAATACATTTTCCTTATTCCAAAGCCTCCTGTTTCTTAAAAGGAAAGAGATAAGGAAGAAAGAAATGAAGGAAGAAAGGACATTTCTGACGAAATGGAGCAGTCATAGTTTCTGCACTGGCTCTGTGAATCTGGGCAAGAAACCAGACTTCTTGTCACTTTGGTTTTGCCATCTGATATTGTTTGGCTGTGTCCCCACCCAAATCTCATCTTGAACTGTACCTCTCATAATCCCCATATGTTATGGGAGGGTCCTGGCCAGAAGTAATTGAATCACGGGGGTGATTTATCTCCTGCTGTTCTTGTGTTAGTGAATAAGTCTCAGGAGATCTGATGGTTTTATAAAGGCCAGTCCCCCTGCACACGCTCTCTTGCCTGCTGCCACATAAGATATGACTTTGCTTCTCCTTCACCTTCCCACCATGATTGTGAGGCCTCCCCAGCCATGTGGACCTATGGGTTCATTAAACCTCTTTTTCTTTATAAATTACCCAGTCTCATGTATGTCTTTATTAGCAGCATGAGAGCAGACTAACACACCATCTGTAAAAGGGGAGTAATAATACATTATGATGTAGTGACTAAGACCACCAATACTATAACCTGATTCTAAAGATACACACTGCAGCCATATGGTCTGAGTTCAAATTCTGGCTCCACAATATCCCAACTGTATGATCTTGTGCAGGTTAATTAATCTCTCTGTCTTGGTTTTATCTTCTGCAAAATTATGTTAAGAATGAGAAGACATTAGATTCTTGACGGTTAATATGTGATATGGTTTGGCTCTGTGTCCTGGAATTGTAAACCACAGGTGTCGAGGAAGGGAGTTGTTGAGAGGTGACTGGGTCACAAGAATAATTTTCTCCATTCTGTTCTCATGATAGTGAGTGAGTTCTCATGAGAGCTGATGGTTTTAAGTGTTTGGCAGTTCCCTCTTCATGTTCTCTCTCTCTTCTGCTGCCATGTAAGACATGCCTTGCTTCCCATTCACCTTCCACCATGATTTTAGGTTTCCTGAGGCCTCCCAGCCATGTGGAACTGTGAGTCAAGCAAACCTCTTTTCTTTATTAATTACCCAATCTCCAGTAGTATCTTTATAGCAGTGTGAGAATGGACTACGATATGCTTATAAAAATGTCTAGTATATATGAGGCATTATAAAAGTGTTAACTATTGCTATTAACCTCATTCAGTAGTTGATCAGAATTCACTTAAAATGTCAGCACTCTTCTCAACAAATCCTTCTCTTACAGTTCTTCAAATCAGAAGTTCAACCTGGGTATCACTGGGCTTAAATCAAGTTATCAGCTAGACTTCATTAATTTCTGGAGGCTCTTGGGTAGAATTTGTGTCCTTCCCTTTTACAGCTTTCTGGCTTCTGCCCACATTCCTTGGCTTATGATCCCTTCTTGCAACTTCAAAGCCAGTTAACTGCAGGTTGTGTCCTTCTCATGCTGTCATTTCCCTTGTTTTCTACAGCCAGGAAGGTTCTCGGCTTTGAAGGAATTATGTGCTTATATTAGGACCATCAGAATAACCCAGGATGACCTCCTCTTCTCAATGTCTTTAATCTTAACCACATTTGCAAAGTATCTTTTGCCATGTAAAGTAACATATTTACAGATTCTAAGGATAAGAGTATAGACATCTTTCAGAGCTGTTATTCTGCCTATCACTTCTTCCCATTCCATACAACTATAGACATATCCACACTTTATGTATGTAATAATTTTACCACCCCTTTCTCTTTCATTTCTATTGAATAAAACAATTTCATAATGCCAATATTTTAGCTATAATAGGGATAAAGTACTTTATCTTAACCCATTATTGGTAAAGGAAATAGGGACTTTACTTTTACTTTTTCCCAAAACTAGTACTTCTAGGAGATTAGGGCAGTGGCTATATTTCAGAATCTCATTTCCAGGAATGTTCAGATTAAAAGAAGAGATGATCCCCATAGTCCTTTCCAAAATCAATGATGGCACTTCTTTTTTGCCTCTTCAGATAGGAAGTCAAGGAACTCCCTAATGAAGGGACAGGCTGCTGTCCATTCTTGAGTGATGCTTAGTCAAAATATGTCCCTGTTATTTGATGCAGGAAATTCCCATGGTAACATAGTCCTCATTCTTAAAGAAAAGGAATATTTTAAGAAAATAAATATGTTTTTGCAATGATTAAAATAGTCATTTATACTCTGACGCAATTGCTGTTAGCAAATAAGAAAATAGAAGGTGAGAGGATGGAAAATGATCTGGAAACATTATAAAGAAAGAAGCACTGTAGAGGGAGTAGCTGGAGGTGCAGGGTGCCTTAGATCTACTGAAGGCCACTTAGGAATTTGAGGAACACAATAGGAGGGGATTTCAAGAAATGCACATCATGAATTTAATATGTTGCCAAAGAGAAAGGTGCCAGCCACACTCACCTTGTGCTTCACTAAGTTGCCAGAGGTTCTATTGTTGGGTCTTAGAAAGTGATTCCCCAAAGGCTGGCTCTTTAAACATGTAGAGGCCTTTGAAGGTTCTCAGAACCAAGGTCCCTGTAACCTTCTCTTGTTCCCAGCCCCTCCAGGTGTAAGGAGGGATTCTCTCTGGAATTTTCTTATTTGACCAAGAAAGCTTCTTTTAAAAGAAATGCAACTGTCTTACACTCTCTTCCTGGGGATCTTATCAAAAAACCAGGAAAGATAAACCATCAGAGAAGAGGAGAAACTGGGATTGTTGCCATGCTCAGACAGACTTTTCATCTATTTTTCTGAGGGAAGTTCTAAGATATTCCCTGGGAAACTTTATCTGCATAATAAAACAACATTTTCCTTATGCAGCTCCGCCCCTCACCTTCCTTTAACGCCTGCATCCCAGATCCTTACATTTCTACCCTATGAGTAGAGTATTTAAGCATCAACCATCTGGTCCCTATTTGAGTTCATATTTTGAACTCAAAACTTGGCATGAAGCTATATGAGCATCAATAAAAGCAACAAATATTTACTGACCACCAGCTCCATACTAAATACCAGGTTAGAGTTAGGTCAGTCACTCTGCCATTTTGATACCATTTGATGGAGGGAGGAAAAAGGGAAGGAAGGAAGGGAGGGAGAAAGGGAGGAGGAGAGAGAAAAAGAAAGAGAAGAGAATAAAGAAAAGAATAGAGAGAAACAAAGAAAGAAGAAAGAAAAGAAAAGAAAGAAAGAAAGAAAGAAAAAGAAAGAAAGAAAGAAAGAAAGAAAGAAAGAAAGAAAGAAAGAAAGAAAGAAAGAAAAGAAAGAAAGAAAGAAAGAAAAAGAAAGAAAGAAAGAAAGAAAGAAAGAAAGAAAGAAAGAAAGAAAGAAAGAAAGAAAGAAGAAAAGCTATAAAGTCTAAAATACACAATTATTTTTTCTTTAAAGTAAATCTGTACTTGTGAAATAAAAGTTTAGTGAAATATCTATAGGCATAAAAGTGATCTCACTTTCAAGTACAATTTTATGTTATTCAATAGCCTCCCATTACTATTTAGAAATTTAGTAGTTTTAGCAGTAGATACTCTTCTGGTATTAGAAATCCTCCTACACAAGTATCATGTGGCACATGCAATATGACCAACTTTGTGGCACACGCCTGACACACACACATGCACACACATGCACACAAACACACACACAACTAAATCATTTAGGGTGTATGGCAAATATGAAGCAGTAGAAAAAGTATGGAATGGAGAATCACATTACCAATTTGTTGCCTTCTTAGCCAACAAATTTTTGTGTGTCCCTGGACCAGTCACTCAGTCTCTTTGAACCTCAGTTTCTTCATCAATGAAACTGGGGACAGGAATAAATTATTCTTAATTACAAAACTGCATTCATTTCATGCCAAATCCCATTTGTAAACATAATTAATTTTTCAAAGCAAACAGCAACAAGCTCCCAAGGTAAACATTATAACTCTAACTAAACATGAACAAGTAATAAAAAAGTAATAGATAATGAAATAATAATAAACTTGCATTGCATCCATACCATATTTCAGGCTATCCTGCTACCTCCAAACTACCCCCAAAAGTGTAATGACAAGCAACTTTTCAAAATAAGACTAAGACATCCATTATTTTCTCTCACTGTGGTGCCCATTGCCCACCTCAGAGACCTCAATCTCCATCTCATGTTACATTCTCACAGAATGTATAAATTAAAGGTTTCTGAGATTCTTGGGGGACTTATCACAGTTGTGCTCATGCTAAACTCTACCTAAGCCTACCACCTCTTAAGAAGATAAGTGTTGCCACCCCAACACACCACAATTACCTCTTCTCCCTCACAATTCTTTTTTTTGCTGCATATTCTTGGAGCCTTCTTCAGTGACACATGAGACTCTAAAAAAACAGGTCATTTTTCCTTTAGAATAGACTCATAGTTTCATCATTTTGTAGCACTCTGCAGCGTTTCACTAAAGGCTGACTCTTACTACCCAAGTTAAAATAAGAAATTCACTGACAAAATTACATCGGTCAGAGCAAAGCAGATCTATCAATTTTTCTAACCTTACAGGATTTGGCTACAATACACTAAGTCTCATCAAGTCTGCCTTTACTAAGTTATAAGTCATATTTTTCAAAATGATACAACATTTAACTAGATACACATTATTATTTTCCTAGTCTTCACATAGATCCCTTAACATGTGCCTATAACTGAGTATAAAACACAGTTCTTTTATACTTCAGTTTCTTCCTTTTAAGAGATAAGAATTGCTGTCCAAAATGAACAGTTTCTCTCTTTAAAAGGTATCTAATAACAAGAGTTGCTTTCTTAGATGTCTCAACACTGGGAGAGTAAAGTACCTGCTTCCTAGCAAGAGGATTGGCAGACATATCTGAGTGCTTTGCACAAACGTAGGATGTGAGATTCCAGGAAGACAAATGGAAATGAGGCAAGTGCTGCCATGAGAATGTCTCCTGTGGAGAAACAGGAACTGTGCCTAGTCAAAAGCTGTGATACTTTTGCCATGTGAGATTTGTTAAACTATTAAAGTTGGGGAGGGGTGGAATGTGTTCAGGGAAAAAAGAAAAAAAAAAGCACTATCCAGAAGCAGAAGCAGTGTTGTCCATTGGAACAGACTAAAATAAATAAATTTTAAAAAATTATTTTAAAAAAGCCTTCTGGCAAGGCAAGCCAGCTGAAGGCTCAGCCGTATTTATACTAACAGCCTTCCTGCTGATCTAACCTCTCCAGAGACCAGAAGGCTATAGACTCCCCTCACCGTGATTATCATCCTGTTTTCAAAAACTACAGACTGTATTGTGTCCAAACCACAGGTTCTTCTGAGTTGGAGATCAGCATATTAGGTTAAAGCTGAAATCAGGGAAATATTTTAGCTCATATACCTCTGCAATTCATTCCCTAGGGAAGGATGAAGAAAAAAAGCTGAAGATATATTACTAAATAAATGTTAACTAGGTCAAAATGAAGTTTTTCAAAATTCTTGGGCTTACTGTTTTAGTCTGTTTTCTGTTGCTTGTAACAGAAAACTTGAAACTGGGTAATTTAAAAGAAAATGAAGTTATTTCTTACAGTTACGGGGGCTGAGAAGTCCAAAATCAGGAGACTGAATCTGGTATGAGCCTTCTTCCTGGTGGGAACTCTCTGGAGGGTCCCAAGTGGCACAAGGTATTGCTTGGTAGGGGACTGAACATGCTACTATATCAGCTCAGGTCTCTCTTCCTCTTCTTATAAAACCACCAGTTCTCTTCCCATAACGCATTAATCCATTTATTCATGATTAATCCATTCATGAGAGCAGAGACTAGTTAAAACCCCTGGCTCTCAATATTACCACATTGAGGATTAAATTTCAGCATGACTTTTGGAGGAGACAAATATTTGAATCATAGTACTTACTATGAGAGCTTTAACTGAACTCTGTCAAATTTCCACAAAGGGAAGCTGCTTCATTGCTCTTTCATAGAAAAAAAAAAAATCCCTAGAGTAGATTCTACAGAGACACATGACCTTATTCAAGGCACACATTTCAATACATACATCATTGTTTGACTGTAAGTCCTGCTAACTCCTGGTGAAATACAAAGGCACTTCAGAGCACTAGCAGAGACCCTTAAAATGTTACCTACATACTGGTTGAGTAGATTAAATAGCACCAACCACAGAAATTAAAATAAAAGTTTGGATATTTCCATATTGAAGGGATATAGTAAAGAATTAGGAGGAGAGAGCTAGGCAAACACTCTAGAAGTCTGGAATCTAATCTCCATGTCTTTGATCCTCTGAACATTCTATCTAATGCTCTCCATCAGAACATTGCACAATCTTGTCCTGCCTTCACGATCAAATTCTTAAAGCAATAATTTACTCCGGCTGGATTTCTAAAAATGTCTATATATGTGCTCTTTATTCTTCAATATACTTTAACATTTTTTCCACCCTGGCCCATTCACTAAGACTCTTCTTACGGATATCAAAATACTTCCAACTGTTAAATTCATATCTTATAATATTTTCTCACCACCATTTGTCCATTTTCCCTTCAAGAAACCCTCTGCTATCAGGGCTTCCACAACCCAGATAACTCCTGTATTTCCCTCACTTCCTTAAAATCTCTTTTTCAGAATTATTTGGGAGCACATTTCTTCTGCCCACTCCTTAAATGCTGGAGTTCCCCAGAAGCTCATCTGTCTGCATGACTTCAAATCCCAAAGCATTTGTTTTCAGCCTACATTTTTCTCTTCAGAAAGTACATCCAATTTCTTCTGAAAAACTCTGCTTATAAATTCCATGAATATCATAGTAGTTATCACAATACCTGACATTCAATAGAAATTCAAAAAAATTATACGAGTAACTGAGTAAACATAGATGACTCTCTTTTCCTCTTATATGAATGAGTTGACTATTTTCTGAAGTCTCATGTGGTCATTGTTTCTGTTTGGGGATCTATACTTATCTATCTCCCCTGCAGGATTTTTGAGGACAAAGACTGCTGTCTTTATATACGCTATGCCTACAGCAGCGCCTTGTACAGTGTTAGCTTCTCATCAAATGTTTCTTACTAAATATGAATGGATAGACATATTACATATGTGGATTTAAAAAATAAAATTCATATTTTAAAGAGCCATTTAAAATAAATTAAAAATTAAAATAAGATCTAGAAAACCAAAACTAGCCTAACAACCTCCTTTTATAGAAATGATAACCAACTTACCTACAGAGCTAGGTAGTAGCTATTGTTACTAGAACCCAGGAACCCAGGTCTTTCACCTCTGAAGTTTGTGATATTTTATATATAATAGTTACATTCACTTAAGTAGCAAAACAATGATCAATCATAAATATTAAATTTTTCCTTTTTAGTGTCCTCTCCACAGATAACCTGCGTCCTTCTCATTCTCTTAAATCAAGTTACAGTAAAAAATTATGGAGTGGCTACTATCTACTGGGCACCCATATATATTAGGTCTTTCGATTCTTATACCAACCCCACAATATAGTTACTTTTATTTCCATTTTACAGATAAGGAAGTAAATTGCCTAAGGTCACACAGTCTTAAAGTTGCAGAGTACATGCAAATACATGCAAATCCTGTCCTCTTGATAGCATACTCTGTTGTATCACTTAGATACAGTACTGCAGTTCATTCTTACCCAAGCCATAATCCTCGTGGGCTCTTGGAAGATATGTGTGTCTTTCTGTTTTTAAACAGTTGACCCCACAAAGAAAGTAAGGAACACAGTATTCTTTTTATTATCCACAGTCAGACCTATCAACAGGTAAGAAGCGTGTGTTGTTCCTAAAAGTTCAACCAAGATCTCATGAAAACGTTTAACTTTCCACAGCAAGATGTAAACTCTTTTAAACATACCGTAAGATGTATAATACAACAGGAATTTATTTAATGAGGATCAGATATAATGTGAAATTAATATTGTTCTAACAGGCTCCAAAGAACACATCTGACAAGCAGGAGACATTCCAAGATCCCTGTCTAACAGTCGCCTTTCATGGGTGCTGGGATGTTTCTCTTTTTTTTTGTTTAATGCCCTCAAAATTCTCCAAAACCTTTCCTTAACATAGATGTACATCAAAGTTTTCATAAATGATAAAATAATTTATTTTCATGAAATTATAACTTTCCATGTGTCAGCTCTTATTTTAGAAGCTGAAGCCCATATAGCTCATAGCTGAGTGCAATTACTGTTTGTGGGAAAGAAAGTAAATTAACCTTTCTAGGAAATAATAATACAATTAAATCTTCAATATCTTGCATTGTAAATACTTCCCAGCAAAGGACTTTCCTTTTGAGTTTTGTTACAAAATCTTTAGCTAGAAAATGATGCAGCAAATTCTCAGCAAAGTTGAAATTCAAAACAAGCTACTTTCTTCCTTATTTCAATAAAGAAAAAGTTTTAAACTCATATACTAATTTTAAATGAGCTCACTCTTAAAAGAATAAAGAAAAAGGAAATATGGCCATTCCAATGCAATAAAAAGTGAAGGTGATATACAGTAATAATGGTGAATGCTGAACCCTACAGAAACCATTGTCACTACGTAAACCATTGTCACTACCATTATATAAAATAATATAATGAGTTACCAATGTTTTCTGTATTTTTTACTAAATTATGGATTCAATAGTGATTTCCATCTTTGCATTAATAGTCTGAAGTTATTAATTTCCCCATAGAACCATACTTCCCATATATGCAAGTAAATTTGAAGATCAACAGAAATATCAAGTAAATTGGAAACAATAAACTTCACAGTATTCTCTGGAATCACTGGAAAACAGACTCTTTTTTGTTTCATCTCCTTTCTTAGGCAATGTAGTATGTTGAAAAGAGAGTGGGTTTAGAAATAGATTCAGATTTGAATCTAGGCTCTGCCTGCTGATGAGTATGACCTTGGACAAGATCATACATTTTGCTAAATGACTTATTTCAGGCAAGATATGCAAACTTTCATAAACTTTGAGTTTGTCATGTATTAATGGAGCTAATTATAGCTATACCTATAGATAATGTGGAGATTACATTAGATCAATTGTATAAAGCACCTGGTACACAATTGATGTTCAGTAATTATTACTTCCTTTTCCTCATTTGCCGGTTAAATCCCTATGGACAGAAAATTATTTAAAGACCAAAATTAGTGATTTTTCACCATATATCACCTTTGTGAGTTCCTCCCTTTTTTTATGGAAAAAAAATCGCATTTTGCATAAACGTATCACAAAAAGACTAGAGAGATTTTGAGTTCTAATCATATAGTCTCATATAAAAGTTATGATACTGGAGAGATGTAGACTTTATCTTCTTTAGTAGGGAGAATTGCAAAAAGAAAAATAAAAGGAAATATTTCGAAGTTTAAATATCAAAATATAAAAAAAAATTATATGGACATCCAGGTTGTTTATATGTGAATTCTTGGTAAAGCATGTTGCCTTCTGAGGAAGGTTCTTCCTCTAGGACCGTCTGTGCTTCCATCAAGCAAATCCCTAGGTAATATTGTTTTATATATATACCCTTAAAAGGATTTAGCATATGATCTCTTTATCACATCCAAACTTAACGGAAGAAATCTAGTAACCACCTACAGACTAAAAAAAAGATCTTAAAGATCATCTGTCTACTCCAGTCTCCCACAGATTGCCACCAAGCCCGAGCCTGAAGACAAGCTTCACAGGCTTATGATTGTTTGTAGGAAAGAAAGTCAATTAACCTTTCTAGGAAATTATATTACAATTAAATCTTCAATATGTTGAGTAGTAAATACTTCCCAACAATGGGCTTCCCTTTTGAGTTATAAAATTGTTAGCTAGAAATTGATGCAGCAAATTTTCAGCAAAGTTGAAATTCAAAATAAGCTACTTTTTCTTCAAAAGAAATTCAAAGCAAGCTACTCTAGCCTTTCAGGTGGGCCAGTTCTTTGAGTTCTAAATACGAGTTTCTTTTTGTTGAACTGAAATCTGTCTTATGACTTTTTTTTTTCCCCAATAGATTCCAGATCCTTCCCATTGAGCAAAACAGAATACAGGGCCTCCCTCTTCTCTGCTGTAGTAGTTATCAATTCTCCTTCCTTTCCTCAGAACCTAGCACCCAAGTTATTCTCTGGAGTATCACCACTCACCAAATTGTAGTACATTTGGGTCTGGTATTGTTGATTGCTACTATCTCCAGGGGTGGGCCTATGATTCAAACATGAATGCGTAGCACTCACAAGACCATAGTTATTATTTAGGTAAACAGCACAAAACCTAATTCAGGCCAGGAATTTTACTTTGAATTGTTGAGCAAGAGAAACACTCATTGTTTCAGTGGGTCTTGGAGGTAGAGATCTTCTGACCACCATCTTGCCCATGGGAAGAAAGAGCCTCTCTGGAAATGCAGCTAACACACACTAAGGAAGAACAGAAAGAAACAGTGACTGGGTCCTGAAATATACAGTCAAATATGAAAGCAGATCTACTTCCTGTACTTTTCAGTTGTATAACTAATGCATTCTTTTATTTTTCCCCTTTAATTTTGCTCGGGCTGTATTTATTGTCACTTGCAGCCAAAACAATCTCAACTGAAAGCACGTATCAATGTTCTATATATATTTTAAGATTGATGCTACTTCCTCTCCAGAATTTTATATTATTTTAGACAAACATTCTCAGTTCTTTTCATTTCTGCTAATATTAAATAAGTTTACAAAATCTCTTTCAGATTTGGTTTCTGTGTTCCTTAATGTCTGCTATATTAAAAATAAAAATTAAAAATAGTGTTGACATAAAAAGCATATAAAATATACAAAGAAACTTTTATTCAATTTCGTAAGAATAATTTTTAAACACCTTAGAAATACTGCTTCATGTCATTTAAGCTAACAACTTTAATCTTTGTTAGTTCATCAATAAATTAGGTTTCCAAATGACCTCTATGTGGTCATACTTTATTTCTTTAACTTTTATTTTAGGTTCAAGGGCACATGTGTAGGTTTGTTATATGGGTAAATTTGTGTTACAGGGGCTTGTTGTACAGATTATTTTTTCATCCTAGGTAATAGGTACTAGGCCTAGTGCTCAATAGATATTTTTTCTGATTCTCTCCCTCCTCCCAGGCTCCAACCTCCAGTAGGCCCCAGTGTCTGTTGTTTCCTTCATTGTGTCCTTGTGTTCTCAACATTTACCTCCTATTTATAACTGAGAACATGTGGTATTTGGTTTTCTGTTGCTGTATTAGTTTGCTAAGGATAGAGGGTAATACTTTATTAGCAACTCAAGTTATCACATATTTTTAAATAATCCAATTACATCTGCTTTTTAATATATCATGGTTGTAATTATTTTTTACCAACTTAAAAGAACTATCTCCAATTAATTCAAAAAACTCTAAAATTCTCTACTTAACTAATTAAGTATACTTTACTCTGTGCAATTTGATCCTATATTTCAAGCACATAAAAAAAACAGGTAAGTCACAGTCCTTTAACTTAAAGATCTTATACTTACTGAGTTAAAAAGTTTAAATCTCATAATCACCATTACCACCATCAACCACAGGGCTACCATTCATTTACTGAGTGTTTAGAATCTGACAGGCTTGGTGCAGAGCACTTTGCATATACGGGCTCATTCAATCCTCTTAATTTCATGACACAGTATTGTTTTCACCAATTTATAGACAAGAAAACTAAGGCAGAGAGTAGTAACATGTCCAAAGTTACACAACTTATAGATGACAAAGTTAATAATCAAAACTAAGTCTGTTTCTTTTTTTTTTTTTTTTTTTTAGTAACTTTTTTTGTTTGTTTGTTTATTATACTTTAAGTTCTAGGGTACATGTGCATAACGTGCAGGTTTGTTACATGTGTATACTTGTGCCATGTTGGAACTAAGTCTGTTTCTAAAGTTCATGTTCTTACCCATGCTGCAATTCTGCCTCCAATCTCTATAATACTAAGTAGAATACACGCAAACAACTCTCTAAGGAAACTATAATGGGGGAAACAAGCACTTCTGCTTGCTAGCGAGACTTTTTAAAGGTATGACATTTTATAATGAGTTTATTTCTTTTTACTAGGAAAGTAATTGAACAGACTTAAGAAAAATCAACACATTAAACATATGCTTGGTATTTATGTTGAAAAGACATTCCAAACATTTATGACAACCAGGACTTTAGGGAAAGTGTTTTTGTTTCTAGATTACCTAAGATGATGGGTGGGACTGGCTCTGAACAGATAGTGAAAATAATTATTTTTGCTTAGTGTCTCTTTTTCATGTTCCTCCACTTTCCAGATTAGGCACAGTTTTACTTCCTCATTCCTTAATATAAATGCATCCTTTTGTCCTTTTGTTTTTCTTCCTTAAATCTAAAGACACTCCTTTTTCAATATCTGTCCTTAGAAAGAATCCTGGGGTACTACAATCTACACTTTAGTCTGTGTTTATGTCATTGTTATCATTCCCAAGACTTCTAGCCTTATTTCTGATTATGAAATAAAAGTCTTTAATTTTTTTTCAAGCATCAGTCAGTAGAGCAGACTTTTGGGTATAGAAATCGACGTTGAGGAATGCCTCCAAAGTTGCACTGCATAAACAACCAAACTATACACTAAACAAGTAAACTGGGTGCTGATGACAAACTACCTGCCTGCTTTCCTTCTCAGGGCTCTTCTTCATTGATACCATTTTCAAAGAAGCTCTCGTTTCCATTCGTGTGGACAAGATGGTGGTCAGGGGCTAATTACAGTCTTTTCTAAATCTCTTGCAATATTATTAACAAGGAGAACAAGAATTTTGTCTCATAGCTTGCATTTTCCCGCCTCCCCATTGATAGAGGTGTTAATGAGCAGTGAAATTACCAAAAGGCACACAATGTGTAGATAATTCACCTGTTGAGAAAGAGATACTGAGTAAATAGCATTTCTAATCTACAAATATTATTTTGAAAAGAAAGCAATCAGTATCTCATGATATTCATTACTGGATATCTAACAGTGAGTAGCATGCTAAAATTTGACAAAACTAAGCACACAGTTTTGGTCAGATAATTTTAAATTACATTTCTCTTTGACATCCCCTCTCCACAATTTAGACATAGATATGGCAAATTCAAATGGAATACATTAAAAAGAGCCATATGGGGGAAGGCTTGCAAGGAATGTTAATGTTTTATGGTATCTTACAATATGTCTCTGAAACCTAGTTTTGGTTTGATATTGTACTAATATTACAAACATCATATTTCTTTAAAACAATCTTGTCCAACCTGCGGCCCACAGGCCATATGCAGCCCAGGACTTTGTGTTGGGCTTTGAATGCAGCCCAACACAAATCTGTAAACTTTCTTAAAACAGTGAGGGTTTTTTTTGTGATTTTTTTTTTAAAGCTCGTCAGCTATCATTAGTATTGGTGTATTTTATTGGTAACCAAGACAATTCTCCTTCCAGTGTGGCCCAGGGAAGTGGAAAGATTAGACACCCCTGCTTTAAAAACATCCAAAAGTATAAAAAGACCTAAAGTAGACAACACTTTTTAAGAAAGGTGTCACTTCAAATGTTATGTTACAGTTTCAGTATGACCTGAAAATGCTGATAATGTTCTTAACAAGGTCTTGCCACCTGAAGGTTTCTCGTCTGCTATGGCACTTAGGGAAACCAAGAACAAAACAACACGAACATCAACGTTGGGCTAGAAACACATCCTGTTGAGCAAACCAAGGGTTTTTCATGATTTTAATATGTCATGTGTGCATATGCTGTTTGTCACTTAGCAAGTCTTTTTTAATGTCTTAACAGACTGCTAAGGAATAACAAGTGTTCTTTTTTTTGTCAGATTTTAGGCATTCTGGGGGACATTTTAAAGTTACATAGGTTCAGCTTGCTCTATCTCAAATTGAGGATATAACATCTTTTTAAAAATCTGCTCCCTTTCAACTATGTACTAGCAAGCAGTATGAGGTTGTCATCCCTCATTGGAGGGTGGATTACCTGTTAACAGGAGTTAAACAGTCAAATCCTGAGCTTTGGCAGGGAGAACGTGCTGCCCAGGAAACATAATGTCCCCTGGGTTCCAGCTGAACAGAGAAGTCTGTTCACAAAGTGGACCTAACTTGGAAATCATTCCTTCTTTCAGAAGTAAGAGTTTTTAAAGCCTAGAATACTGCCTTACACATAACAGGTGATCAGAAAATATTTGCTGAGTCCATTTCTACTTTGAATAGCCTAGGCCAAAAAAATGTCATTAGACATTGGACAGGGCAGAGAAAGGGATGTTCCTGCTAGAACCAGAACAGAAATCATGCTCCTATGCTACAGAATCTTGAGTTGCAAAGAGTCCTTGTGAAGAAGAATTAAAATTTCATTTGAGCTGCCTACTGGGTGGCATTTATAAGTCATGTTTGATGTGTTTTCTATGCATACATTTCTCTTGGAGCACCTTTCTGTGCAGTGCTGATTTATTAGAACGTGTTTTGTCTTAAATACTTTTGTATTTAAATATGTAAATCTATTTTAAGATTGAGCAGTACAGCTCCTGCATATTGTTCTCATGACCAGTGAGGCAGTACAGTAGAACAAATATTAGCAAATACTCTCTGCCATTGAACACTGAACCATCACATTGTGCTTTCCTCAGCTGAACTGATGCTCACTAATACATTTGATTACCCTACAGTAGCCTCACTTCCTGCTATTATTTTGTTTTCTGGTGAAGTGTTAATCCAAAATGGGTGACAAAGACAAGAAAATGTAAATATGCTGCAGAGACTGCAAAATTACAACGTGTAATAGCACCCTGGATATTAAAATACAAGTTTAATAGCAGATCCAGTCACCTCTAAGCAATGGTCAAGGAAAGAAAGGTAACAATCAGCAGACAATTGTGGACTGAAAATAGTTATTCGACATGATGAAGGGAGGCATAAACATCATTGCTGTCTTGGAAGTTGACAAACACCATTGTATGAACAAAAACTGGAAAAAATAACAACTGGATACATATGAATATTTTAAAAGATTTGAAGAGAATGGAAGAATGAGGTATGATTCTGGGAACATATCAACATTAGAATTATAATAATTCAGTTAGTGCTTCAATTTACAAGGTGCATCTCATACACCCTCCCAATACATACATGGTGGAAAGAGTATAGTTCTAATTGCATAGTGTAAGATTCTAGGCATCTCACTATATCCTTCCCTAACTTAAAAATTCCTTCCAGCTGCTGTTATACATATGTTAAAACAATTGTGTGAAACTTGACTGACAAAAGGGCTTCTGGAAATGCTGGTTGATCCTTAGGATTTATGTTATGTTCTAGGCATAAATGCTAGTCCATGGAGTAGAATGGTAATTGTTTCTTCTGATGTTTCTTTTGGTGAATTTGAAATGCAAACTTTTGCCATTTGCTTTCTACCTTCAAACATCTCCCCATTGCCTTTCAATCCAGCTTATTTGATTCCTTCTGTGGGTTAGTCCTAGTGCCCTAGGAGTATATGAGTAGATTTTTGAAGTCTCTCCTAGATACATGATGCTATGACCCCTCTCTGTTACCTCTTCTATTTATGGTCTGATGAGATTCCCAGTCAGTGGTGCTTAGTGACTGCAGTATAAATTTTTGTTATTCTAGTATATCATTCTATTTTTATCTTCTGAAATACCATACTTCACTTGATATGATACATTTTTCAGCCTTTTAAAAATCTGAAACAAAAATTATTTACATAATGAGATATACCCACAGAGTTATGTGCTTCACTAACTTTCAAATTGAACAAAGTTTCACTACTTAAAAGTATTCTTCTGTAACTTCTTTATTCTTCAATGGGTTAGAGCATAAATTTGAAAGCAATCCACAGAGCAAAGCTTCTATTGCAAAAATAATTCTTACCCTATATCAAAGATTTCTGAACAAGTAGAATATACAAATTAAACTGATGAGAAAACATATGGTTTTACTCTGTGTCCCCACCCAAATCTCATGTTGAATTGTAATTCCCACTTTTGGAGAAGGGGCCTAGTGGGAGGTGATTGAATCCTGAGGGCAGGCTTCCCCCTTGCTGTTCTAGTGATAGAGTTCTCATGAGATATGGTTGTTTGAAAGTATGTAGCACCTCCCCCTTCTCTCTCTTCCTGCTGCTCCCTCCATGAGAAGATTTGTCTGCTTCCCCTTCACTTTCTGCATGATTATAAGTTTCCTCCCCAGAAGCAGAAGTCTGTACAGTCCACAGAACTGTGAGCTGATTAAACCTCTTTCCTTATGAATTACCCAATCTCAGGTGTGCCTTTATAGCAGTGTGAGAATGGACTAATACAGAAAATTTGTACCAGGAGTGGGGCATTGCTATAATACCTGAAAATGTGAAAGTGGCTTTGGAACTGGGTAATGGGCAGAGGTTGGAACAGTTTAGAGGGCTCAGAAGAAGATAGGAATATGTGGGAAAGTTTGGAGCTACCTAGAGACTTGTTGAATGGTTGTGACCAAAATGCTGATAGTGATATGGGCAATGAAGTCCAGGCTGAGGTTGTCTCAGATGGAGTTGAGGAACTTACTGGGAACTAGAGTAAAGATCACTAATGCTATGCTTCAGCAAAGAGACTTCAGCAAAGGTGGCATTGTGCCTTTTCTCTAGAGATCTATGGATCTTTGAACTCAAGAGAGATGATTTACGGTATCTGGTGGAAGAAATTTCTAAACAGCAACGTGTTCAAGAATTGACCTGGCTGCTTCTAAAAGCATATGCTCATATGTGTTTGCAAATAAATGGTTGAAAATTGGAACTTCTATTTAAAAGGGAAGCACAGAGTGAAAGTTTGGAAAATTTGCAGCCTGACCATGTGGTAGAAAAGAAAAGCCCACTTTCTGGGGGAGGAATTCAAACCTGCAAAATTTGCATAAGTAAAGAGGAGTTGAATGTTAATAGCCAAGACAATCAGGAAAATGCCTCCAGGGCATTTCAGAGACCTTCATAGCAGCTCTTCCCATCACAAGCCTGGAGATCTAGGAGGGAAAAATGGTTTTGTGAGCTAGGCCCAGGACCCTGCTGCTCTGTATATCCTTGGGATATGGTGCCCTGCACGGCAGCTGCTTCAGCTCCAGCCATGGTTAAAACAGGCCAAGGTATAGCTTGAGCCATTGTTTTGGAAGGTGCAAGTGGCAAGCCTTGACAGCTCTCATGTGGTGTTAAGCCTGTGGGTGCACAGAGAACAAGAATTGAAGCTTAGGAGCTTCTGCCTAGATTTCAGAGGATGTATGGAAATGCCTGGATGGCCAGGCAGAAGTCTGCTGCAGGGGCAGAGGTCTCATGGAGAACTTCTACTAGGGCAGTACAGAGGGAAAATGTAGGGTTGGAGCCCCCACATGGAGTTCCCAGTGGGACACTGCCTAGTGGAGTGGTGAGAAGAGGGCTACCATCCTCTAGACCCCAGAATAATAGCTCCACCAACGGCTTTCACTGTGTACCTGGAAAAGCCACAGGCACTCAACATCAGTCCATGAAAGCAGCTGAGGGGTCTGTACACTGCAGAGCCACAGGGACAGAGCTTCCCATGGCCTTGGGGGCCCACCCCTCACATCAGTGTGGCCTGGATGTGAAATACAGAGTTGAATAAGATTATTTTGGAGCTTTAAGATTTAATGACTTCTCTGCTGGGTTTAGGACTAGCATGGGGCCTGTAACCTCTTTGTTCTGGCCAATTTCTCCCATTTAGAATGGGAGCATTTACCCATTACCTGTACCTTCATTTTATTTTGAAAGTAACTAACTTGGTTTTTATTTTATAGGCGCTCATAGGCAGAAGGGACTTGCCTTGTCTCAGATGAGACTTTGGACTTGGATTTTTGAGTTAATGCTGGAATGAATTGACTTTGGGGGATGGTTGAGAAGGCATGATTGTGTTTTGAAATGTGAGAAGGACATGAGAATTGGGAGGGTTCAGGGGTGGAACAATATGGTTTGGCTCCACATCCCCATCTAAATCTCATGTTGAATTGTAATTTTCAGTGTTGAAGGAGGGGCCTGGTGGGAGGTGACTGAATCACGAAGGCAGACTTCGTCCTTGCTGTTCTTGTGATAGAGTTCTCATGAGATCTGGTTGTTTGAAAGTGTGTAGCACTTTCCCTTTTTCTCTCTTTCTTCCTTCTGCTCCTTCCATGTGAAGATGTGTCTGCTCCCCCTTCACCTTGCATCATGATTGTAAGTTTCCTGAGGCCTCCCCAGAAGCAGAAGCCTGTACAATTTGCAGAACCATGAGCCAATTTAAGCTCTTTTCTTAGAAATTACCCAGTCTCAGGTATATTTTTATAGCAGTGTGAGAACAAACTAATACAGTAACTCTGCATAAGACTATCCATACATGATGACAACAAAACAGAAATACAGTGAATTACAAACCAGAAATACTTTGAAATAAAACTACAAGCTGATTTCAACAGAAGTTTGCAGTTTTAGGGAAAAAAAGTTGTTTAAAAAAATTTCAAAATCATCAAACACGTGATGAGATTATTCAAAGGTTAAAAATGATAAAGGAAAATATCTGGCACTAGTCTGTAACTCTCTTCACCATTTCCCTACTAGTGTAGAATTAGAAAGGGCTACTTCAGCAGCTAGAAAAGTTGTAAGAAAATATACTCACAAATAATATTACTGCTTGTGCACTTTGTTAAGATCATATTTTTTAAAACATTCAAGTAATATATGCTGTTATCAAACAATACATTCCACACATATATTCAAATAATACATTTAATATAATGCAATTATTATTTTATTAATATTCTGTAATTTTATGATGAATTAAATGTATTTCATTTTTGTGGTATCTAATTTTACTTGCTAATAATGTTTATAACCCATCTTCTAATAAGCATCTAACTTTTATATTTCTCATAATTTTTACTTAACTTTTAAAATTAATTTATACCTTCTTGCATTTGACCATATCAAATAATGTGTCATTAATATTTTGAAACACTAATTCTGGGTACTATTAAAATATCAGTGTTTATATTTATACTTTGATATTAACAATATATAAATACTAAAACATTGATATTGTCATTTTATTCTGGAATGGAAATGATTAGAAGTATGTTCTTCCTCCAGTTCTTAACAATTTAAGTTCAGAAAACACTTGCTCCACAGCTCCCTTCTTATCTCCTCTCTTGAGAGAGAGACAGCTTTGAAAGAAGGGGAAGCAGCTCTTCCTCATTTGCTATCAGACGCCTTTAGTCTAAAAGAATAAAGGAAACCATCAATTGTGCATGTCCGTGATGTGCAGGAACTTGATAAGAAGTCATGAGTCAGATGTGCAGGCCACACTCCTTCACCTGACTCCTCATGATCATGTAACCTTTCTTCAAGAGCCACTGAGAAAAAAATGGCTTATCAGAGCTATTCTCACAATGATAACTTAAAGTGTTGTATTAATCAGGGTGCAGGTTTGCTGGAAAATGGGATCTTCATGAGATTTCAACAAAAAATTTCATTAAAAAAAAAAAAAAAAAAAAAAACAAAGTAAAATTACCTTCTGAATTCTAGATAATAAAGTTGCACCAGGCAGGATTCCCTACTCTAAGCAACTGACACTGACTCTGGCTATCTTAAGCAGAAAAAAGATAATGATTAGAGAACTATGGACTAGCTTGCACAATCTATGTGGACACTTCAAAAGCAAGGCTCAAAAATCCAATGGGAATCAAAGGATCAGGCAGTCTACATCATAACACAGGAACTCTTAGGTGACTATTACCCAGGGTAGCACACATGCCAGTGAATTATTCCACTGCACTGCATGCTACTGTCCATGAATTCTAAATCCTTTAGTTTTGTATTCTTTGTAAATCCTGAACAGGAATATCCAATCAATAAAGAGTAGATCTGATGTCTTCACTCAAAGAGACCCTGACATCCATCATACCATTAGGAAATATCCTCAGACAAGAAAGAGTGCGAATGCTTGGGAGCCAATTGGCAACAACAACAAATGTCCACAGGGAGCTCTAGATTTCCATTTCACCATGTTTGGGCTATTTTAAAAGAAATGTTAGAATTAAAATCGCCTCTTTTTTTCTTGAAGTGTGATGTATTTCAAGACACAGATGCAGAAAGAGCTAGGAGTGTCCAGCAGATGGGGAAGCTGAAATGTTAAGGCTTTTGGATTCTAGGGTTTGAGTTCAATGTTCTCAAAATATGTTGATCATCAAATCCAACTTCTAGGAGACTTTGGACTTTTGTGAAAGTCTAAATAACATCTTTTAAAAAGCAAAAAGTAGGCCGGGCATGGTGGCTCATGCCTGTAATCCCAGCACTTTGGGAGGCTGCGGCAGGAGGATCACCAGAGGTCAGGAGTTCGAGACCAGCCTGGCCAACATGACGAAACCCCATCTCTACTAAAAGTACAAAAATTAGCCAGGTGTGGTGGTGTGCGCCTGTAGTCCCAGCTACTCAGGAGACTGAGGCAGGGGAATAGCTTGAATCCGGGAGGCGGAGGTGACAGTGAGCCGAGATCACTCCACTGCACTCCAGCCTGGCAACAAAGAAAAACTTTGTCTCAAAAAAAAAAAAAAAAAAGGAGAAAGGGAGGCAGAAAGAGAGAAAAAACTAAAACACTGTTAGCAAATACTTGTAACAACGAACAACAAAAAGTATCTAAGACTTGTTAAACTGTATTTTAAACTTGTTTGATTCACAGATTCATTTCAGAGTAATTATGATATAGAAAGCCCACTCCATTAAGAATTTCTAAAATCATTTTATCAGCAGGCACAGTGGCTACTGCCTGTAATCCCAAAACTTTGGGGATGCGAAGCAGGAGGATCGCTTGAGCCCAGGAGTTTGAGACCAGCCTGGGCAACGTGGTGAAACTCCGTCTCTACAAAAATACAAAAATTAGTCAGGCATGGTGGCGTGTGCCACTAGTCTCAGCTACTTGGGAGGCTGAGGTAGGAGAATTGCTGGAGCCCAAGAGGTCAAGGCTATCGTGAGCCATGATCGTGGCCACTTCGCTCCAGCCTGGGTGACAGAGCAAGAACCTGCCTCAAAAAAAAAGAAAAAAAGAAAGAAAGGAAAAAAATCATTTTATCAATTTGTGTTGTAATAAAGATCTAAACACTGAAATCATTAAATAGTATACCAATCATTTAGTTAATATATTTTAATAAACTTCATAATATATTACTTATTTTTGAATCTTACTCTTTAAAGGAAACATAAAGATAATTTATTTGAAGTATTTATGATTTAAGTAAATCTTGAAAGGTCATATTTTTTCTTATTGTATATATAGGACAAATGTACATTAAAATGTAGATTGAAAACCAGCTACAATTTTAGAATCAAACGAAGACAAAATCTTTTTTTGTTATATGATATTTTGAGTTCTTGTTTTCTATATCACTTTTTATAATTTTCATGCTTACTGAAATATGGCATAAAAAATGTTTCAGATACTATTTATAAGGCCCTCTTATGATATAACCCATTAAAGATATCAAAAGTGTTACTTCCCAAGAAATGAAAGAGTGAAGTGGAAATAAATATAATTTTTCTTTTTAACTCTTGTTCTTGTTCTATTAAAGATATATTCGGGAGATACATAAAAAATTTAAATCAGATAGATGTAGTTTATGGATCTGGTGAAAAGAATTATTTTATGCTCTCTATTAAAATGCTTTTTGTCATTAGTGTTTGGTTGCTGTTTTCAATGTCTTATACAGAATATAAATTTTAAAATAAATGGATAGAAATTAGAAATTACTAAAGCAGTACAAGATCTTTAATCCATTTCTGCCTGAAGTTGCAATTTTTGAATTTTTACAATCAGACCTTGGTGATGACCTTGAGCAGTAGGATATAAATAACTCTCAAATATTTAGCGTTCCCATAATAGAACACTAGGCATAGGATAAAATCCAGCCCATTTAGTTTCACCAAATGTGGAAGCCATTAATTCATTTAAAAATTGTTTGCAAGCAGATGTCATTTTCAGCTTCTTGAATCAATAACATGTTAAATGGAAGCAGAGAAGGAATTCTAGTCTCATTTCAAATTCTGTGTAATTTTCCTTCTGTAAGTTCTGCAGGCAGTTTGGAAAAGTCAAAAGTCAAATGCTGGCCTGCCCTAGATGTTGGGAAGCACGATTACCACCTACCACTTCATCTTCAATTACACAGTTATTCCTTGTTTCTTAGAATCCTGATATTCCTAAAATAAAATGCTTCACTTGTTTTAAGCAAAACGTTCTCTTTTCTCAAGCTGCACAGAGTTCCATGTAGCCTATCTACCCACTCTTTAAACAGCTGCTGCTGTTCTATCTCCATGCTCCCTTCACCAGCAATTACAGCAGTCTCACTCCTCGGGGTGTATAGGAAACCCTTCCAGGTGCAGTTTTCCCAGAGACAGCAATCACACATAAAGGAATACAATCTAGCCAGTTGGGAATGACTTAAACTAATGATCACATCAATTACCAGAAAATTTACAGCTGCATTATCTATTTATGCAGCCCACAGCAGAAGTGAGTCCTCTGTATTTACCAACAGGATTGTGGCTTCTTCCTAGATAATTAGTGTATTAGCATCACATAATGGTCTAGAAGTCTTCATGAAGCTTCTTTACTATTCCCTGTTTAACTTTGATGTCTGAACACATGTGAAATTGGTTCACCAAAAATCAAAAGGAAAATAATGGAAGCAAATGAAATAAAAAGCCCCATGATCATGAGCACAGGAAGCCAGTACAAAATTTTGCTTATGTTTGGTCCTATTGCAGGGCACTAATGAACCTCCTGCTGTGTTAAATGCTATATCTCTCCTCCCATTTCTCCTTGGAGAGTGGTTAAATCTCTACACATCTAACACAGAAATTTGTACAAAGTTTTAAAAAGTTATAAAATCTGCTGCTCTTATCCCTTTAATGGTTCCAGAAAGAAAGGAATAGATTTCTGTACCTCTGATACTAATTATGCCACAGGAGCCAAGGAAAGGTTAAATATTTTCACTAGGATGTGCTACTGATTGACAAAAAGCTCTACTCAGATAATTTTAAAATGGGCCTTTCTACAATGAATATGAAATAGTCTGCTGTTAAATACATGCCCATTAGCACTGAGTTGCTTAATGTATATTTTCTTCACAAACTAATAAGATAGGGAAAAGATTGGAGAAAAATTGTGGTTTTTTGTTTTTTCATTCTCTTATGTTTAGATAATGTCTACATCTTACAAGCCACTTGATAAATATTTATCAAGTAATGAATTATTTCATGACAAATTGTTATCCTAAATATTGCCATTAATAGAACTTTCTATAATGAAAATACTCATGCCGTCTTCATCCAATAGAGTAACTCCTAGCCATGAGTGATAACTACTGAGCACTTGAAATGTGCTTAGTATCATTGAGAAACTTAATGTTTAATTTTATCCAATTTTAATTAATTAAATTTAAATTTAATTAGCCACATGTTACAATATTGGATAAAACAATTCTGAGTACTAGGGATATAACTATTATCAGGACACAGTTTTTGCCTTCAAGGAACTCACCATCCAAAAGACAAGCTAAAAAATCATGCAATTCAAAAATAAGTATTTGAGCTGGTATGCAGGATAAAATATAGAATTTAACCTACAGTGAGTGTTCAGTATGTCATCTAAAACACACACTTAATAGCATGCCCAAGGGCTGAAGACAGTACTTTCTATTTGACTTTTATGTAATTATGTAAAAAACAGGCTTGTTCTGAGGATTAAATGGCAGTATATAAAGCAGTTGGAATATAGTAATAGATAATAAATAGGTAGATAGGTATATAAATTGATAGACCAATAGCTATAGATAGATATCAGATGATATCCTTATTATCAAAAATAAATATTGGTCTACGACTGAAGCCCAACTTGCTCACCATTAAAACTAATATTAAACCATAATTTATTTTTAACAGCCTTATGCCTATTTTTTGTTTCTGTTTTTGCTAATATAATAGTACAGATTTATTTAAACCTACCATTTCACAAAACAATATTATTTTGGATAGAGAAACGCTCTGGATTTTTAGGAAAACACAATAGTTTAAATGAAAATGCTATTGTTCATGGTCTCAACTGACTCAGACCAAAAAAAGAATAATTTTGCTCATACCTGGTGTTTACTAGCATAACTGGCCTTTTTTGATGAGGAAAAAGATAAAAGAAGAAAGAAGTCAGTGAACATTATCAGGAACTCCCAGCATTGTACAGTATCAGAAACCCCCAGCATTAAGCAATCTTCAAACGTTAAGGCCTAGAATCCTAGAAACAGTGTGAGCACATTCCTTTCATTACATTTCTTACGGCTTTAGTTTATAAGAGAAAAGGTTAAATAGCTCCATCTAGAGATACTAGTGATAGATCTTAGAGATACCCAGAGCAAGAAATCATTACAGGTCCTGAGTCATGGACAAAACTTTCTGTTCAATGCTCCAAAGGGGTCCATAAATAATTTACTCCACTGATTCTAGATGGTATCTACAGCAAATCTGCGAGAAACCACTACAAATGAATCATTAGACATGTATAAAAATTTTATATTACTAAAAGGTGAGGTTAAATGAGTATAACCCCACTAAAAGCAACAAACCCCAATGAAAAGTGAGACTAATTAAATTAGTGAGACTAATAAACAGATAAAGCTTTAGCATGGCTCATAAATAAGCTTAGCAACATGTACAGATGGAATCAATAGAAACAAGCCTAATTTGTAAGTAAAGCAAAGAAAATTCTAAGACTGAAGTGTCAACTTCATGCTGAACACTATACTGTATGCGGGGAACAATGTGTGCAAAACCAAACATAAATGACCAGACTTGGTGGCTTATGCCTGTAATCCCAGCACTTTGGGTGGCCAAGGCAGGAGGATCACTTGAGTCCAGGAGTTCAAGAACAGCCTGGGCAACATAGGAAGACCCCATCTCTATAAAAAATAATAATAATAAAAGTTAACTGGATATGGTGGCACATAGCTTTGGTCCCAGCTACTCAGGAGGCTGAGATGGGAGGACCGCTTGAGCCCAAGAGGTCAAGGCTACAGTGACCCATGATCATGCCACTACACTCCAGCCTAAGCAAAAGAGCAAGACCTCATCTCGAACAAAACAAACACACACACACAGTCTCTGACTCTAGAACTTACCATCTAATGGAGGTTAGAAACATTAATCAAATAATGGTAATTTTTAAAAAAACTCACAGTGTGATAAAAGGTGACAATGATAATTAAATGATACTAGGAAAACTAAATGGGAAGATCTGAGAAGACTTTTCTGAAGAAATAACATTTGAGCTAGGCCATAAAGTTTGAGTTGGAACCAAAAAGATGAATAAGGGAAGCATGCATATTCCATGCAAAGGAAGAGTGTGCAGACTGTGCAGAAAGGACATTACAAAGATAAGCAAATGAAAAGTGGACACTGGTGGATGGGGTGGAGAGGGTGAAAGAGTGAGAGGAGGGGTTCTTACTTTCTGGGTGGTCTTTTTGCTAGAATGTATCATACATTCCATAGTGTGTTGTTTCCCATTCTGCTCTGACATTTAGAGATATAAGATACATAGATGATAGATAGATAGACACATAGATAGATAGATAGATGATAGATAGATAGATAGATAGATAGATAGATAGATAGATAGATAGATGATAGATAAATAGATGATAGATAGATAGATAGATAGATAGATAGATAGATAGATAGATAGATGATAGATAGATAGATAGATAGATAGATAGATAGATAGATAGATAGATAGATGATAGATAGATAGATAGATAGATAGAGATACATAGATGATAGATAGATAGATAGATAGATAGATAGATAGATAGATAGATAGATAGATAGATAGAGTGAGCTTCTGTTTCTTTCCTGGAATGTAAAGGAATATCTGGATCTTTCGTGAAAGAGGCTCTATGTAGATGTCAAAGGAGGAAACTATAAAATTTGTTATAATGGCTGAAAACTGAAAAGACTCAACTCTGGAAAATTATATACTTTCTTACCAACACAGCGGAGAAAGGTTGACCCTTTAAAAATTTCAGAATAAAATTAATTTATCTACCTCAGACTAATTTTCAGACCCTATCCTAATGCAAACATGAGAAAGCAAACAAAAAACAAGCATACATAAGAGAAAAAGGCAAATGGCAATCAACATATACAAACTTCTAATTTTACATGTAGTAAGGAAGATGCATATTAAACCGGATGCCATTTTTCATTCATTATATTGGCCCTATCTATCATCTATCTATCTATCTATCTATCTATCTATCTATCTATCTATCTATCTATCTATCTATCTATTTATTTATCCATCTATCTAGAGAGATATATGTATCTATGTATATGCTGGTAATCCTCATCTAAACTGAGTGCATTCTTGAAAAATGTGGGAAATAACGAACATACAGAAAGCAGGCCACATTTTATTATTCTAAATAGGAAAAAATAACAATGGATTCTGAGTCCACAAGAAATTCCAATAAACATTCCCAATGTCACTAAATCACTCTTAAACACTATGTAATTAATTCCACCAAAGATATCTACATAATATAAAAATGTTTGATTATTTACCTGCAATTACCTAATTATCTGTCACTTAACTCATTAGCAGGGAAGTTTGCATGCAGTATTGAAAGATACTGGGTATGAAGTACTCTTTCTTTCTCATACAACAAATATGTACCATAATATAACTTAATAATGATATAATTAAATAATGAATAATATGCCAAACATACATAAGAAATGCACATGGTACTTAGCAAAATACAATTTTAAATGGTTTTGTAAAAAAATGTTACTAACCTGTTGGAGAAATAGCTTTTTGAAGAAATAACTGTGTTAAAGCTGCAGTACATTTTATGTTCTTTTGCTCTGAATTTTGCTAAAACAAGCCTAGCATCTACACTTCAGACCAGCAGTTCCCAACCTTTTTGGCACCAGGGACAGGTTTCATGGGAGACAATTTTTCCACAGATGGGAGGGAGCAGAGAGAGATTGTTTGGGGAAGATTCAAGTGCATTACACTTATTGTGCACTTTATTTCCATTGTTATTATATTGTAATATAGAATGAAATAATTACACAACTCATTATAATGTAGAATCAGTGGGAGCCCTGAGCTTGTTTTCCTACAACAAGATGGTCCCATCTAGGGGTGATGGAAAACAGTGACAGATAATCAGACATTAGATTCTCATAAGGAGCACACAACCCAGATCCCTTGCATGTGCAGGGATCTTTCGCTTTGCTCACTGGCCTGCCACTCACCTCCTGCTGTGAGGCCCCATTCCTAAGTTACTAATAGGCCAAGGACTGGTGCTGCTCTATGGTCTGGAGAATGGGAACCTGCTTTAGACCAAGTAATTGATTCAGATAGTTGAATTTGGGTTAAAAAAATATTAAAATACATTATGGGGAGTGTGTTAGTCCATTTTCACCCCACTATAAAGAACTACCTTAGACTGGGTAATTTATAAACAAAAGAGATTTAACTGACTCACAGTTCCAAATGGCTGAGGAGACCTCAGGAAAGTTACAATCATGGTGGAAGGTGGGGAAGCAAGGCACGTCCTACATGGTGGCAGGGAGGGGAGAAGTGCCACACTTTTAAGCCATTAGATCTCACAAGAACTCACTCACTATCATGAGAATAGCACGGGGGGAAATCCACCCCCATGATCTAATCACCTCCCGCCAGGTTCCTCCCCTGACACGTGGGGATTACAATCCAACATGAGATTTGGGTGGCGAAATAGAGCCAAACCATATCAGGGAGAAAATGTTAGAATGTGATACTTGTGTCTTTAAATGATAGGGTCTTGTTTCTATGAAGGTGTAGTAAAGAGCCCTATATTACACATTGTTGGTGAGGTCTTTATTGTTACAATCATTTGGGGAATCAAAAAGTGTCCATTTTGATTAAAATTAAATTATGAACACTCTTTGAATAAATGGTTTTTTTTTACATCATCACACTAAAAAATTAATCATAAATAGGAATATGTAAGAAAGACTTTAGAGTAGTATTATAATAGCATAAATTTGAAAACATCATAAATATCCATCAATTTCTCCTGAATCCAAGTCCTATTTTGATTTCCACCACAACCACTGCAGTGAGCCTCTGTGTTCTCTCTTCTTGAACTACCATTGTGTCTCCGTACTCCCTCTCTTGCCCCTTACACCCCCATCACCCCTACCTATCTATTTTCCATACTACAGCAAACATGATCATGTCTAAATATTAACTGAGCATGTCATATTCCCACTTCACATGCTTGAAAAGATTCCCATTGGTAAAGATCAAAATCCTTGATAAGGCCTGAAAAGCCCTGTCTTTGAAACCTCATCTTAGGCCACACTTCCCCTCACTTAGTCTCTCTTTCTTCTCCTGCCACATGGTAGTTTTCAATTACTTGAGCACTCCTGCTTCTTCGCATCCATTTGTGCACCTAATTTTTCCACTACAAAGAATGTTATACATGTCCCATTCAGAGACATTCTCATTCTCATGAAAACCTTTCTTGACCTCCTACTGGTTCCAGTCTCCCTGTTATGATCACTCATAATGTCGCTTACTGTTGTGGTAGGTGATACCAATATTTCTGGGTCTTTCTGAACATATGGAAGATTTTTACAAATCTCTGGGCCCTTGAAGTTGGACGTGCTCATGTCAGTTTCTGTGGCCAATCAAATGTGTTCAAAATGACAGACAAAAGCATTTGAGAACCAGAATACAATGTCCCATGCTTTCTTCTGCTGTGGTGAACTCTGAATCACTAGGGGATGGCAGTTTAATTTGTCAGAATTCACCTATAAAAATGTTTATATTAGAAAATAATTTTCAAAGAATAGTCTCATTTTTATTTTTAAAATTTATCTGTGTTCAAGTAAATTTTCGAGGAACCGCCATACTGTTTTCAATCATGTCTATACTAATTTAGATTCTCACCAACAGTAAACAAGGTTTCCCTTTGATCCATATCCTTGCCAAAACCTATTTTTTGTCTTTTTGATAATAGCCATCCCAACAGGTGTGAGGCAATGTCTCATTGTGGTTTTAACTTGTATTTTCCTGATGATTAATTAAGTTGAGCATTTCTTCATATAACTTTTGGCCATTTGCATGTCTTCTTTTGAGAAATGCCTTCTCAATTTACAGTTTTATATAAGCCTTGACTACAAAATGTCTAAATTTGAACTTGTCATTCATTCAACAAATAGTTGCTGTGTGTACTTTGTCTCTTCTGTTTGAAATACAAATATAAATAAACATATTCCTTTCCCCCAAAGAATTCAGTCCAGCTTTTAAGGTAGGTTATTCTAGTAGGTGATATAAAAAGGAATGACATAAAACAACATGACATGAAAAGTGCAATACTGAAATATGTGTTAAATTTGTGACAAAGTAGAATGACTAATGCTACTTTAAAGAATCAAGAAATATTTCAAAGAAAAGAAAATCTTTGAGGTGAGCTTTTATGCATGGATGGAAGTTATCAGACTACAAAGGATGGAAAGATACTCTAGACTAAAGGAACATCTGAGAGGCAAAGAAACGGAGTGCAATTTGAGTAGTAGTAGTTCAGGCTAGACAGCAGGGTGTTGAGTGATACACTATGGAGGTTATATCTTTAATATAGAAAATATGAAAAACATTTGTAGGAGGGTAAGACTAGAGGCAAGCAGAACACAAGAGAATGTAACAATCCAGAATAAAGAAGATGAGAGCTTGCTAATCATTGGAATAGCTGTGAAAAGGGAGAAGACAGAGGCAGAGTAAAGAGACATTAAGCAAAAAGAATGAAAATGACATGGGGTGACTGCATACAAAGGAAGTTAAAGCACAGTGAAGAATCTAAGGTGATTTCTAGGTTTCTGATTTGAACGGACAGTGTTGCCACTAACAAGAATAAGATAGGTAGAAAGACGGTTTCCAAGAGACTCCAAAAAAAAAAAAAAAACAGTTAAATACATGAGTTGAGAGACCATGTCTGATGATACAGATTTGGGAGTTGAGGCAACAGAGAACATTGATGAGACTGTTCAAGGTGACACTGCTAAAATGATAAGGTTTGGTTGTGTCCTCACCCAAATCTCATCTTGAATTGTAGCTTTCATAATCCCTGCATGTCATGGGAGGAACCCAGTTGGAGGTAAGTGAATCATGGGGGCGTTTACCTCCATGCTGTTCTCCTGATAGTGATTGCATTCTCACAAGATCCAATAGTTTGATAAGGGCCTTTTCCCCTCGTTCACTCTGCACTTCTCCTTGCTGCTACCATGTAAACATATGTGCTTCCCCTTCCACCATTATTGTAAGTTTTCTAAGGCCTCCCAACCCAGTGGAACTGTGAGTCAATTAAACCTCTTTCCTTTATAAATTACTCAATCTTGGATATGTCTTTATTAGCAGTGTAGAATGGCCTAATACACCTGGTGAACAACATTTAAAGGGCAGGATGGTGGGACAAGCAAAGGGATCTGGGAAGGAATGTTCTGGTCTTGTCGCTTGTTTGATTACCTACTTTTTTTTTTTTTTTTGGACATCATGTGAACCTCCCACCCATCAACTCTTCAACATTCTTCCTAATTATTCTCCTCTTTCTAGCATTTACACCTCTCCTCCTCTCAACTTAAATTCCATGAACTATATTTTCAATCTGTTTTTCCTTTCTGTCATAGCACTGTCTGGACAAACCCCAGTTCTGGATAAATGCAATCACCAGCCTTCTCTGAGTGCTGCTGAAAGGCCTCTTTCCTAATGGCAAAACAGTACCATTATTCATGACTTCTGTGTCCTTTTTCACTCACTATTTCATACCATTGCTACTTTTCTCACACATAGAGAATGTATTCTCATCCACCACTCCCACCCCATCTAAGCCTCTGGAATTCATTTCTTCCCACCGTCTCACATACAGCATACTATCAAACATCCCCTGCCATGCCTGTATATTCTACCCCTCTTTTTCTTCCTGATTTCCTGCCATCTTAAACATGGAGATATGTCTCTCAGTATTTTAAGATTCCTTCCAAAGAGAAGATTTTTAGATAGCAGTCTTCACTGAGGTTTTATTCATTCATAAGAGGCATTGTAGGGGAATGATTCATTTGAGGAAAATGGAAATTTAGGTCCAGACATGTTTTATTGCTGGCACCGACATCCTTATGTCTCAGATCTGCAAAAGATGTGGATGACTTAAACCCAACTTTGAATACAAGCATTGTAGCATCCTCATGCCTGCAAAAGATTGAGGGGCAAAAGTACTAAGAATCAGATGCTCTCCAGTTGCTGGGCCTTTTGATTTTTGAAGTTGGAAACAATGGCCCCTCAGGTTGAAGTTCTTTAGAGATAGGCCATCATGACCTGAATTCAAGGCCCCGTCAAAGTGACAGCCCTATTTTTGTTATAGCAGAGAAGATTTTTAATACTGAAACTTTAGGGCATTGGCTAATTCCTCGTTACTTAAGAACATCATCTTCAGAAGAATTAATGTCTCCCAAAAGTGTATTTATAAAAGATATTGTCATTTTAAGCAATAATAACAAAATGAATACCTGTATATCCATGAGCCATAGATGCAGAATATTCTGATACCTTTGAGGCTATCTTGTGTCCTTCCACGATTACATCACTCTCCTATCTTCCAGAGGTAATTGCCATCCTAAAGTTTGGCATAATCATGGCCACGCTTTTTTTAGTTTTATCAGATATTTATGTATCATTTAGTTTTGTCTATTTTAAAATTTTAATATACTTAAAAATTAAAATACATTTGCAATGACTTGCCTTTGGATATTCATAATTATTGATGTGTAGTAGCTATCTGTGGTTTAATCATTCCACTGTTTTTAGAATTCTCAACTATGACTATACCATGATATATTTATATTTTTACTATAAAAAGATAATTAGGTCATTTTTTTAAATTAACTTACTTTATTTGGGTGATGTGGCTGGTAAATATTCTTATAAATACTACCAGTTGAAAATTTTCATCTAGGGTATATAAACAAAAATGGAATTGGTGATTTATAGTATGTGCACATCTTCAGCTGGCCTATATAATGCCAAATTGTTCCCTAAAATTGTAGTACCACTGTACATTTCCACCAACACTTCTCTCCATATCAGATTTTAAAATTATTACTATTCTAGTGTTTGTAAAATTGTATCTCAATGTGATTTTATTTTCCAATTTATTGGTACCTAGTCATATAAGAGTATCTTTTTGTATGTGTATTGGTCATTCGTGTTTTCCTCTTCTCTGAAATATATGTTTATATGTCCTTGGCCATTTTCCCATTCAGTAGTTTGTCTTTTTCCTATTGATTCAGAAGATTTATTTTAATATTCTATATTCTAATTCCTTTTAGCTATACGTGTTGCTAAGATTGTCTCCCAGTTTTTGTCTTTTCTTTGAATTCTCTTTATAGTGTTTTCAAATAATGAAAAAATCATTAATCTAAATTTAGTCAAAGTTATAGTAATTGTCTTGATGGACTGTGCTTACTTTTAACTCAGTTAAAGTTACTAATATTTTTTCCTTTATGGCCTACGTGCTCTGTGACTTATGGAGGAAAAAAATTTCTATATTCTAATATAATTAAGATATATTTTAATATTTTCTTTTAAAAGACTTAAAATTTTGTATTTCATATTTAAGTGCTTCCTCTGAATTATTTGTGTGATGAGATAGTATAAACCTTTAGCTTTCCATATATGTTTCTGGTCTCTTTATTCTGTTCTATTGGTTAATGTTTCTACCTACTTTTCCAATATTTCGTTTTAACAGCTTGGCTCTAAAATTTGGTAGGACAAGTCTCCCCAGTTCCACTACTGTCTGTCACATCTTCACCATTGCTACTTTTCACCTTTGGTATTGGTGTAGTTTTTTCTAAAATGTAAACTTTAGAACCATCTTTTCATAGTCCAAGAAAAAAAAACTTTTTTTTGGAATATAGACTACTATTACATTTAATCAATAGATGTGGGGAGAATTGGCATCCTAAAAATATCAAAGCTTTTATCCTTGAAAATGACTTGCTTCTCTAATTATTGCTCTTTCAATGTTTTAAAACTTTTATCATGGTTCTTCCACATGTTTTGTAGATTTACAGGTTACGCTTTTCTGTTGCTATAATAAATGAAATGTTTATATGAAAACCACTATTGCATTTTACAACTACAGTCTATAGGAAGACAACTGACTTCTGCATGTTGATTGCATATCCAGCAACTTCGCTGAATTTTCTTATTTATTTCAATAATTTTTCTAGAGATTCTTTTATTTTGCTAAACATTTATTAATTTTAATAATTTTTCTAGAGATTCTTTTTGTTTTCTGTGTGAATAATTATGTCATCAGCAAGTAATAATAATCTTAATTCTTCTTTTATAATCCTTACATTTTTTCTTTTCTTTTCTTTTGCCACATTGCAAGGCTAGGGTGTGAGTACAATACTGAACTGGAATGCTTATAGTGAGACTTTCTAATTAGGATAAACACCAGGAGATCCACAACAGACATTATAGTAAACAAGCTAAAAGTAAAACAAAAGGAGAAAATCTTGAAAGTAGCAAGACAAAATGGTTTGTCAGCTATAAGGAAACAAAATAAGATGAATAGCTGACTTTTCAGCAGAGACAATAGAGGCCAAAAAGCAGTGGGATAACATATTCAAAGGATTCAAAGAGCCCAGCGCAATGGTGCATGCCTGTAGTCCCAGCTACTAACAGCTGAGGCAAGAAGATTGCTTGAGTCCAGTAATTCAAGTTCAGCCTGGGTAACACAGTGAGATCCTGACCAAAACCAGAAAAAGACACAACAGCAATAAAATAAAACTATAGGCCAATATTCTCTCGTTAAGACAGATGCAACATTTCACAAAAAAATACTAGAAAACTGAATTCAATGACACATTACAAAGATCATTGATCATGATCAAAGGACATTCTATGATACATATTTTATAATAGCCTGAACTAAAAAAGACATATACCTAATAGCACAATACCAAAATTCACAAAGCAAAAAATGACTCCACTTTCAATAATGGAGAGAACAACTAAACAAAACATCAAAAAGGAAATAGAACACTGGAAAAATACTATAAACCTACTGGAACTAACAAGTATCTACAGAACACTTTACCAAACAACTACAGAATATATTTTTTCTCAAATGTACATGTAGTATTCTCCAGAGTAGAATATACACTAGGTAATAAAATAGAACTCTATAAATGTAAATGGATAGAAATAATATAAAATAGATTCCCTCACCATAATAAAGTGAAATTAGAAGCCAACAGCAGAAAAAATATGAGAAAATCACAAATATGTGCAAAGGTGTGAACAACATATTCCTAAATGACTATGGTCAAAGAAGAAAATCAAAAGAGAAGTCAAAAAATATCTTGAGATGGGTGAAAATGAAGACTCAAAACACCAAAACTTATGGAATACAGCAAAAGCAGTGTGTAGATTGAAATTTTAGTTGTAAATGCCTATGTAAAAAAGAAGAAATATCTGACATCAATAACCTTATTTTTCACCTTAAGATACTGGAAAATGAAGAGCAAATTAAACTCAAAGCAAGACAAAAGAAAGAAATAATAAAGACAAAAGCAGAAATTAGTGAAAGAAAGAAAGGAGAAACAGCAGAGAAAACCAATGAAACCAAAAGATAGTTATTTGAAAAGATCAACAAAATTCAGAAACTTTTAGCTAGACTGATCAAAATAAGAGAAAACTCAAATTATTATCATCATAAATGAAAAAGGAGGCATTACTACCATTCTTACAGAAATAAAAATGATTATAAAAATACTATGAATAATTGTACATCAACAAATTAAATAATTTGGTGAGATGGCCAAATTCAGTGAAAGACGTTAACTACCAAAACTGACTCAAAAAGAATTAGATAATCTGAATAGACCTATATCAATTGAAAAGACTGAATTATTAATAATAAAAAAAAAATCCCCACAAAGAAAATCCTAGGCCCAGATGACTTTACTGCTTAATTCTACTAAACATTTAAAGAATTAACACTAATTCTTACAAATGCTTTCAAAATATAGAACAGGTGGAAACACTTCCCAACACATTTTATGACGCTAGTATTACCTTGATAACAAAACCAGGCAATCACATCACAAGAAAAGAAGACCAGAAGCCAATATATCTTTTGGATATGGATGCAGAAACACTGAATGAAATGCTAGCAAACTGAATCAAGCAACATAAAAAATATGTACACTATAACCAAGTGGAGTTTATTCCAGGAATGTACTGTTAACATCTAAAAATTAGTTAATGTAAGATATGTCAATATAATAAAAAAAACAAAAATCAAATGATCATCTTAAAATATATGTGTTTGTGTATGTAGGTGTCTACATGTCTACATACATTTTTTTGTCTGTCAGCTGAGAAGCCCTAAAAGCAACACATCCCATAGCAATGAGCACACCTAGTACCAGATCTTGATTGCTAATACCATTCTCCAATAAAAGGAACCAAGACTCCATGGAGAAATGGTTGAGTTTTGGACTCAGATGGGAAATATACAAGATGAGTTTGAAGCATCTTGTAGTTTTAGAACTAATAAAATTCTCCAAAAGAAGTCTTGTAGAAGAATTCCAAAGAACTTACATAGGTACTCCACTCCCAAAAAGGGGAAGTATAACTTCCACTACTTAAAAGTGGATTTTGCATAGTGACTTCCTTCCAAACAGCATGATATGAAAAGGAGTAAGGGGAAAGTAACTTTACTCTAGAGAAACCTGACAAACACTACCATAGCCAGGTAATGAAGGCCAACGTCAGCAGTGACAAATCGTGTTGATAGTACTTAATTTTGAAATGATGCAATGAGAATTACACTGTATATCTGCAGTATTTTTTTTTTTCAAAAATCCATAACCCCAGTCTTATCAGTAGAAAATAAGCAGAAAATTTCCAATAGAGGGGCATTCTACAAAATACCTGATCAGTACCCCTCAAAATTGCCAAGGTCATCAAAATAAGGAAATTCCAGAAACTGTCAAAGCCAGGATGAATCTAAGGAGACATGACTACTAAATGTTATATGGAATCCTGAATGAGATTCTGGAACAGAAAAAGGACAATAGGTAAAAGCTAAGAAAATCTGAATGAAGTATTGTCTTTAGTTAATAATAATGAACCAATATTGGTTTATAAATTGTAACAAATGTACCACAGTAATACATGATGCCAATAACAAGGAAAATTAGGTGTAGGATCAATGGAAACTCTGTATTATCTTCCCAATTTTTCTAAATTATTCTTTTAAAAAAAGTCTAGTTATAAAAACTAAAATAAAAATATTTTAAAATGCAAATAATTATATTTACTTCCAAATGTATGACAGTACCAAATGCCATTTGGAAAAAGTCCAGCATCCTTAATATAATCCTTAAGGCTCACCATGATGTGGCCTCCTTTACCTCTCTGGCTTTATCTATGCCATCCTTTCTCTCCTGGCTCTAACTATTGGCTGTTTGAAGAAGAAAATATATTCTTTAGAAGTAAAAGAGGCCGGGTGCTGGGGCTCACGCCTGTAATCCCAGCACTTTGGGAGGTCAAGGTGGGTGGATCAAGAGGTCAGGAGATCGAGACCATCCTGGCCAACACAGTGAAACCCCATCTCTGCTAAAAATACAAAAAAATTAGCCGGGCATGGTGGCGGGTACCTCTAGTCCCAGCCACTCGGGAGGCTGAGGCAGGAGAATGGCATGAGGCCAAGCTTGCAGTGAGCCAAGATTGCACCACTGTACTCCAGCTTGGGCGATAGAGCGAGACTCCGTCTCATAAAAAAAAAGAAGTAAAAGAAAAGGATTAAAAAGTGAAAATTCATGTACATATAGTATTGTCAGTTAAAAATACATCTACTATCAAGCCTTAAAAATGAAGGATATGATTGGATATACAAAGTACTTGAAAGATTTTCAGTGCTAGACTGAAGTTGTCCCAGTCAGCAAGATAAGGAGATAATATAATGCTGGTTGACAAACCTGAGAGAAAAAGCAGAAAGATCCAAAGCATTTACAGTCTGGTGACTAGAAGCATACAGAAGTCAAGGGCAGACTTTGAATTTAGTCAAGTACAGTATGTATGAGCAAAGATTAAACAATTTAAAAATTATTTAAACTGAAAATGCACCACTTCAAGCTCTCCATGGTTACAGAGCTCATAATCATACTAAAAATAATATAAATGAAAGAATAAATAAAATTAATATTAAATAGAGGCAAAGCAACATATTGCCTATCTAACTTGATTTAGGAGGAAGACTAAGGAAGGAGTTTGCAATTAGTTTGCATAGTAGAGAAAGTATGGCAAGTAGAATTATAAGTAAAAAGGATTGTACAGAAGCTGTGGGCACAAAAAAGTAAGTTCTAAATACTGCAGAGCTATGTCTACCACTGATTCCATAATTTGGTATAAATGCAATAATTTTTTAAAAAATTTATACTATTTCACCTGTTCTTTCTGGTTGTCATTGCTGCAAGGGATGGAACTCCAACAATGGACAAAAATTGAGAATATTTTCTAATGGTGGCTTCTATGAATTATTTGGGTTACTGTCAATTATGGTAGCTGTCTACCTTTCCTTCTTTGGTCATTGCTGCTACTGAGGAAAGTGAAGCATACCCACAGGAGTTAGGTGGGTACAGGGGAGTCTATACTAGACTTGTCTTATTTTATAGAATGTGTTGTGTTCTCTTCTGCCTTGGGGAATTATTTCATGCTATCTTTTTCCTGGAATGATCTGATCCCTTTCATCTAAATCCCACTCCTGCTTTACATCTCAACCTAAACATCATTTCCTCAGAGAAATCTTCTTTAAGCCCTCAGTCTTTCTTGTTTTACGCTCTCAGAAGACTCCACTCCATTTCACTGTTCTCTAAAGTTGAGTGATTTGTTAAATGTCTCCACTATTTCATGTGAGGGCACAGGGTGTGTGTGACTTGTTCAGCTGGGAATCCTCAGTGTCTGACATAGGGCAGATATTTAATAGTAAGTGTTTAATAAAGAGTGGATGACTAAATCACTCATTATCTAACCTGTCATTAACCTCTGTGTTTCATGATTCTTTCTTTGGAATAACTCCCAGATTCTCTGTGTCCTTTCCATTCCTGAAGCTATCACACCATTCTAACCTGGCATATTATAAGCCTGTTCATCGACTTGCTGAGACATAGCCTCTCCAAAAACTAACCTCCCACATATGCCTCCCATAATAAATACCATTAATTAATATCTATAAATTAAGTACTTTGCAATTTTCAAGAGTCTTTCATGTTTATTTTGTCTTTGCACAACTCCAGGAACCAGGCAGGAACATGCCATTCTCCCCATATTAAATAGACTAATGAAGCTAACCAAAGTTACACAGTGAATTACTTAATAACCAGTCTGAGACTAAAACCCAAATATTCTGACTCCTAAAATTTCTTTTTGCTGCTACTTGTAATACATTACTTCTCCTTTCAAAAATAAACAAGAAAAACTCCTTGCTGTCTTATTGTATACAATACCAAGCCTTTAGCATGCTACCAGATACCTTACATACTGAGGTACATTAGTCTTCCGTTACCCATGAGAGGTACATTCCAAGACCTGGAATGTGTGAAACCAAGATCAGTGGATGCCTAAAACCAAGGAGAGTACCAAACTGAATATATATATATATATATATATATATACACACACACACACACACACACACACACACACACTATGTTTTCTCAATCTGATAAACAAGATGGCTGCTAAGTGACTAATGGGCAGGGAACATAGACAACTTGGACACACTGGACAAAAGGACGACTCACCTGGGCAAGACAAGGTAGAACACAGCAGGGCAGTGCAAGATTTCATCATGCTGCTCAGATGTCACACAGTTTAAAACTTACAAATTGTTTATTTCTGAAATTGTAAGTTAATACATTTGGACCATCCTTCAAAGGAAATAGTATACATCTATTGCAATGTAGACTCCCTGTACCCACCTAACTCCTGTGGGTATGCTTGACTTTCCTTAGTAGCAGCAAGGACCAAAGAAGAAAAGGCAGACAGCTACCATAATTGACAGTAACCCAAATAATGTCAGTAACTGAAACTGTGGAAAAAAACCATGGATAAGGGGCAACTACTATATACAGAGAAATCTCCTCAACATACAGTACAGTTATTTACAGGACACCGGGCAACAATTTCCAGGGTACCTAGTCAAATGCTTGACACATCATAGTTATGTTAAATAAATGAAGAGTTGCATGTAAGTGAATGTTTTCCCTTCTTCAGTCAGATCACTTAATTTCTTTTCATTCCTCAGCATTTGCTCATGGTGTGCTGCCTCCCTAGAACCTTCTCTCATTTCACTGTCTTTCTCAATCCCATCCAATGTCTAAAAGACACTGTAAACTCCACTTCCATGAAGCATTCCTAATGTTTTCAGTTCCAATAGTTTATTTCCCTAAATTTTCACTGTATTTAGATTCATAAAACCCAACAATTTTTTATTCTTCGATTTCTTCCTGCAAGTCATTTTGTATTCCCAGTTTGATGAAGGTTTCTGGAGGGCAGAGCACAGGTACTTTACTACACTAGATCAGAAACATGGTACGGGTCGAATAAATACTAGCTGACTACCAATGTGGAGGCAGAATAGCTAATAGTGTATTCATTAAAGAAAGGGTTAAGAAAGACAAATATAAGTTCAAATTTCGGTTTTATCACTTGTGCGAACTGAGTTATATTAAGCAAGTTATTCAAGCACTCTATGCCTCATTTTTAAATCTGAAAATGTGCATAAGGATAATAATTTCTTCATAAGATTATTGTAATATCAAAGGGATATGCTTTCTGCTTTCAAAGCCCTTAACACAATGTGTGAAACATACTGCAGTAAATAAGAACTGTTACTATCACCACCTAATTAGCTTTGGGGAGGAAGAAAAAATTATATATAGTGTTTTCCAGAACAGTAATTTTATTGTACATTGGTGTTAATTCAGAAGACAAGAAAAATATATCACCAAGCATGAGTATTGTGATAGAGTGCTATACTATACTACATTCATGAATCTATGCTATTTTGATGAGTTAGAAACAGATCTTAAAACATCTAAAAAACAAGTTTGTTTAGCAGGCACTTTTCCTTGGTATTTGAAATTTCTCCTGCCTGTTTTCCACTTTGCTGCCTAAAAGGAAACTAAAGATTAATTGTGTATCTCAGATGAAAACTCAGTTATAACACATAAAGATTATTTTCCAACTATCTGACCCTTAACCAAGATACTTAACCTTTCTGGATTTCAATTTCCTTGTTTATAAATGGCCCATTGTGAGGATTAACTAAGATAACATTTGAAAGAAAGTCATCATGTCTGGTCCAAAAAAAGTGCTAGATAGATGGTAGCTACCTCCACCATTATCATCAAGTCTTGTAGGTTAAGGCAGTTTTATGTGCTATAAGAAGAGAAAAAGATGGATAACCTGTGGTTCCCACCACTTAGAACTCTCTCCTACCTCCAATAGCTATGCCAGTACATGCATATATTAGGCCTTCAGATATGGTCTGGGTAATTGATACTGTGATGACACGCATGATTAAAAGGTTTTGTTCTTTGTCTTCATTTTTTATAATAAATATACCACAACCTGTCAATTTCTGGATGAATTTGATGGAGTTTAAGTATTTTAAGTACCTGAAAATTGTCATTGGAGATAGAAAAAGAGAATGAGCGTACAGGATGAAGGCTAATGTCAAATTTCCTCCTCATCTAAAATAAGGAGAACTATGAATGGATAAGGGAATTCACAGGGGGACATAGTTGAAGTTAGGAATTGAGAGGAAAAAAAAAAAAAACCTTGTCTGGGTTTAATTTATAATGTATACCTGCTTCTTTCTCTATGACCCCAGCCTTCCATGAATACTCAGGAAATCTATATGCAGGAGTAAAGATAATTTCTCCATTACTGAGTGATCAAATAACAACTCTTACAATATTCATTTCTCCATAGAGTTATTTTTTAAAACCCAGATGTCATAAACACCATCCTAATTTATAACAACATGCAGAAGTTGCAATCTTGCACTGACCACTATATGTTAGCCTCCCAAGGTTGACATGGTATCTTGAGTTCATTTTTTTTCTACCCAGATAAACAAAAAGGGCAGTCTTCTTCTAACTTCCTCATACATTCTTTGTATTTAATAACAGGCTGGCTATCTCATCTGCTATTGGGATAATCATAGGAAATCTCTGCCAATTTTCAGGAATTTCCATTAGCTTGTACAAACACCCACATACAGGTATATATATATACACGTGTGCATATACATATAGAGTCCATCTTTTTTATTTGCTGATTCCACATTTTTGGAATTCACCTACTCACTCAAATTTGTTTGCAAATCCAAAATCATTATGTATGGCACTTTCAGTCAGTTGTAGACGTATGCATTCACAGAGTGGTAAAAAATTTGAGTTGCCTGGGGCAAACATTCCCAGTGAAGTAAGGGAAAAGGAAGCTTGCCCTCTGGTTTCAGCTCTCATAGTGGAAAAAAAATGTCCTTTTCTTTTATACCACATTCTTCAGATTTTTGTGTTTTTTGTTTGTTGGTGATTTCACTGTTTAGTGGCCCCAAACATAGTGCTAAAGTACTGTTTAGTGTTCCTGAGTACAAAGAGGATGTGACATACTGCTATGGTTTGGATATAGTTTGTCTCCCCAAAGCTCATGTTGAAATTTGATCCCCAGTATAGCGGTATTAGAAGGTGGGGCCTATTGGAAAATGTTCTGGCTATGGAGGCAGAACCCTCGTGAACAGCTTGGTGCTGTTCTTGTGGTAGTGGGTTCTCATCCTCACATTAGTTGATTAGCACTTGAGGGAATAAATTAGTTCCTGAGAGAATGGGTTGCTATAAAGCCACGATGCTACTCAAGTTTGCTTCTCTTCACATGTGTCTACTTCCTCTTTGACCTTCTACACTGTGTATGACGCAGCACAAAAGTCCTTGCCAGGAGCCAGGACCATGCCCTTGAACTTCTCAGCCTACAGAACCATGAGCTAAATAAACCTCTTTTCTTTATAAATTACTCAGTCTCAGGTACTCTTTCATAGCAAAACAAAATGGTCTAAGATATGTACCTTATGAAGAAAATATGTGTTCTAAATAAACTTTAGTCAGGCAAAAGTTCTAGTAGTTGGCTGTGGGTTTAATTTTTTATTTTAAGATAAGGTCTCACTCTGTCACTCAGGCTGGAGTGCAGTGGCATAATCATGGCTCACTGCAGCGTCAACCTCCCAGGCTCAAGTGATCCTCCCACTCAGCCTCCTGAGTAGCTGGGACTACAGGCACATGCCCATACCTGTCTAATTTTGTATTTTTTTTGTAAAGACAACATTATGTTACATTGCCTAGGCTGATCTCAAACTCCTGGGCTCAAGTGATCCACCTACTTCAGCCTCGCAAAATGCTGGGATTATAGGCATGAGCCACTGCACCTGACTGAGTTTAATGTTAATGAATTAACTATATATTATATAATATCTGTTTCTGCCTTTAAACAGAACACACATAATACAAGGTTATTTGTTAATGAGTTGATGAGAATGAGACAGGAGTCAATATATACTAATTCAATCCTGTGGCGACTTTATAGAACATTACTCTAAGTAATAAGAATCAACTGCATATGTATATAGATACATACTTTATTCCATATTTTAGCATACACAATAAATAATGGCAAATTATAAATAGGAATAATAAATCAAGATCAAAAATCAAAATCAAAGGAAAAGAATGAGGATAGGCAATGAAATAAGGTAAAATAGCAGTTTCTTCTAACACGCTGGCCTTTTAGTTCCTTAACTTTCTCTCTTTCAAGAATCTAGTTTTCCAACCTACCTGAGTAACATATCTCCGATAGCACACATGAGACATAATCTTGATCCAATTAATTGAAATCACCTTCCATCTACCTCAAGCAGCCTCTCTATCTAATTTACCCATTAGAATCCCCAATTTAGTCACCATCCCTCACTACCCTGATGTCCTTACTGCTCTTCTTATTCAACTTAAATTACCAGGTTAAATACAATTACACCTTTATATATATATCCTAGTTTCATTTGGATTCTGTTTTATTGTACTCACTTGGTAGCTTAGCCTGTTGTCCTTTCCAAAGAGAATCTGAAAGAAAAGACTTGTGTGTGTATAACTTATAAGTGAGATAATCTCAGGGATTAGACTGAAGGGCCTAAGAGAATAAAACAGAGAAGGAGAAAAAGTCAATGCAATGGTGTGTTATTGAGTTTGTCTCAACCAAGGGTGGGTGCTACCAGAAACTTCTGAGTTTCCTATAGAAAGCCTCTCAGAAATGTCCACCTGAAGATCAACAAATAAAAGGATTTATCCATCAGTTCCATTTCTCCATTGCTGAGGGTTTGCTAAGGGTTGCTTAGCATACTTAAGTCCCCTATATTTTAGGGGTGTGAATGAGTGTATGCCAAATCAGTTCCCGTGAGCTTTCATTAATATTAAAGAAACCCCAGGAAAGAAACAAAGTGCAGATGACACGACTAGAAGTAAGAAGTTTCAGCACATGCACTGAGTCAAAGCCTTCAAACACTACCTGTTTGTGGAATCAGCATGAAAGGCTGAGGAAATGTGAGACTGAACATAAGAAGTATCTACTACACTGGGCACAACCATAATCTTGGTTAAAACCAACTTTGCATGGACTTCATGCCCATACCCATGAAGATAAAGTAACTAGAGAAAAGCACACAACCACACAGACTGATTTCACATTAAACATATGGCTATGAACCTCAAATGGGTCCTGAAGGCTGCTCCAATATACTCAAAAGACACAGCCAGAAGGTACATACTAAAGCCAGCATCTTCGTTGTGTTCCTGATGTATGTACAGAACATCCAGAATGACACATGGCACACAGAGTCTCCGCAAGTGTTTGTTGAGTGATTAATGATCATCCAATAGTGATTTACAAATGATTTTCCTGAAATCCATGATTTATTGTTTCGCTTCTTATTTCTAGCCAGTGATAGAGCAAGAGTCGTTTGTGGATCATGAGCATATCAGCAATTGATCTGAGAGTATTCAGTGATTTGGGGGTTTTATATATTCCCAAATCCAAGGACTAATCATCATATCAACCTTTCTAACCACTAATGACAAGAATTTGATTCTACGTGTTCTAGAAGACAAAGTAAAAAGGAGTCATGCCAGTTCCCCAGCTAGTTTTTGTTATTGTTATTGTTTTTATTCCAAGAAGAAGAGAACACTGCAATGTTTCTGGAGTAGCAAAACTTTCTAGCCCTTAACTCTAAAAAGAAATTTTTCACTCAGCATGCTTCAGATGGGGCATGATACTATATAAACATTGTCCTCAATAACAAGTATAGTAGTTCATAACATGGAGCTGTTTCTTGTACCACCCTCAGTTGAAATCCAGATGTAACAATATAAAATGCATCTCAATAAAAGAAATCTTGCAGTGGGTGAAAAATAATATAGTCCAAGCATCTACAGCCTTCTCCTCATCAGAACCAATCCTCAGCCAGAATCTGGTCAGCCCGGAGAAATGTGTGGAATTCTTGATGTTACAAACAAATTGGCTCTCCAATTATTGTCTTTCAAAGTCCTCAATGCTTAAAAAACTTTATCCCAATGAATAACTCAGTATCATTTTCCTACCTAATTGATTGATTCTTTGGTTCTAGGTTCACCAATTTGCTTCTCTGACTTCCAGATTGCTCTACTAAGAATCAAGACTATGACCACACCAGCACTGGTCATGTGGAATTCTACTGCCCATACTACTTGAGCCACTGCCTGCACTGTCCTTCTTCCCAGGTAGGAGACATTTGAGCACAGGTCTCTCAAAATTATCTTTTCACAACCATATATCTTTATAAAAGTTAGAATTATAGAAAGATGAAGGCTGAAATATCTGTTGACCACCTGGAAAGCAGTTACTTTGAGTTGAGGGTAAATCTATAATATTTGACAACAATATAGCAATATAATTGATGCTCTTGGATATAAATGTACACACTCAAACAAAAATTCATCTGATTTGATTCTAACTGCACTAAAGAATCTTGCTATTGCAGGAATTTCTTTTTTAACACAAATAAAATAAAAAATAAATGTATTTGTTTAATATGAAGCAAACAATTATTTTTCAACTGGAAAACAATTTCCATATGCCTTTGTTTTGCAGATTTTTTTAAGCAGGAAATACTCATACAGTAATTTATAAACATCGTTTAAAATAACTATTTTATGCTTTAATTAAAAAAAGAATAAGGCAAAATTTGTACATGATTAAATCATTGAATACTCAGTCACTACCTATAAGTCAACAGGCTCTTCTGGGAAGAAAAATTGCCAACTCAATTGGAGGCAAAAACTATATTCATACTTCAGAAATGCATCACACTCAGTACAGGTCTATTGTCACACAGCAAACAGTCCTAAGTAGCAATTAACCTTAACCCAAGCAAACATCAGCATGTTACATAGAAGGCACTTACCTTTTTGCCCTGCTGAGATAAGGTCAACAAGCTGAGAGTCTTGGGTAGCACTGTCCAAAAGAGTTTTCCTGGTGGAAATGTTCTATATTTGCTTGGTTCAATATAGCAACAACTAACCACTTGTGGCTACTGAGTTCTTCAAGTGTGGTCAGTGTGAATGAGAGACTAACTTTTAAATCTTGATTTAACAAATACATTAAATTTAAGTAGCCATATGCAGCTGGTTGCTACTGTACTGTCAGCACAGGTCTAATGGGTAGAAACTTAGCAAAACTAGCCCAAGTATTAAACTATTACCTCTTGCTATCTCCAAACAATCTATCTTTTTCACCTTTATGTGGCAGTAGCTATCCTCTGTTTCAGGTAGTATCTAAATAGTAAAAGTCAACAAACCAATGTATTTGGTTCATGGTGTTTCATCTATATTCTATGTCGGTAGAACAAAGACAAAAGCTTTATAAATTTATTAAATATGTTCTACTGGTAAAAGATACGGGCTATAGTGCCACTTTCAGAAGTTATTACAGATGACATTAAATTCTCATCGTATCAACCCAGCATTTGAATAATGAGAAAGCCCTGTATGGCCTTTACAGTGGTTCCCCTTCCCACAGCTTAGATACATTCATTAAAGGGCACTAACAAGAAAGAAATCTTGTTTAAAAAGATTATTAATTTTCAGACTCATTATCCCAACAGTAATTTTTCTCCATTATGCCTCAATGAAATATGTAGACATATCTATAAATGAGGAAGAACAAAAGCTAGGAGGAAAAAAATGTGGCAGCCACAGCAGTCATGTGTCAGGACCACATCAGAGCCAAGAACCTCTTGCAGGCTGATGACAGATCACACATCAAGTAAGGTTGAAAGGCTGAATAATAACATGTAAAAGGTAGGATCCATAGTGAGAAACTGTGTTTCCAAAAGCAGGGCAATAGAACTAGAATACCTATTAAATGTTGCTTATCTTAGAGCTTAGGAACGTCAGCCACATGACAAACACATTGTGTAAGGCTTCAAAAAAAAAAAAGGATTCAAAATATTTGGGGATGAAAATCTTTCTAAAATAAACCTTCCAAGATTAAGAAAAAATAATAATAACTGTTACACTTAATTCCCAAGACAGCTTGTAAATACATAAATTTCCCATTCTTTGTTAATTACCATGGTATAAGCCGGTGTTTCTCAAATTGTGAATAAGGACTAAAGGTATCAGCATTATTTGGGAGACTTGTTAAAAATAGAGTACTGAGACCTGTCCCAGTTGTACCAGATCAGAGTCTCCAGGGATGGGTACCAGAAATCTATGTTTTCACCAAGATCTCCAGATGATACTCGTGCAAACAAAAGTTTGAGAAATTCTGTGACAGATGCCAAGGGAACCGAGAAGCCCACAAAGCCCTCACCTATATAGTAGAAGACCAAAGAAAAAAGGATTTTAAATGTATCCAATAGGTAGACACCCAAATTCCCAATATTGCCACATAGGCTGAAAAAATAACCTATATCCAATATCTTAAAGTAATTATGAATAACCTTATACTTTCAATAAAATCAGGGTACAAATCATTACTAGGATGTCTGTGTGACCCTAAATGCTCTAAATAACTGCTTAAGCATTCATTTTCCAACTTGAGCTTGTCTTTTTGTCAGGCAACCTTCAATACTCCTTAAATAATACAATTAGGAGGTCTAATTACTGACTCGTGATTTGATTCTGTGTTTGTGTTGGTTGGAACTCACATCATACTCTATTAAGAAGGGTTATACTATTTAGGTAGGAATTTCAGGCTGGACAACCCAGCCCTGCTCCAATCCAAGTAGCTCCAGAATTAACCATTTACTCTTCTGGGAAAGTTTCATTTAATAATTAGTCAATTGATAAAATGAAACTATGAAAACCACTGAACTAGAAAGTCTCCAAAATGGTTTTTAATTCTAAAATCCAATCATTTGCCTAAAGGTAGTTTTATTAGTCTATTTTAATTGCTATAAAAGCATATCTGAGATGGGGTAATTTATTTTTAAAAAGAAGTATATTTGGCTCACGGTCTGCAGGCTATATAAGAAGAATGGTATCAGTATCTACTCAGCTTCTGTGGAGGCCTCAAGAAGTTTCTATTCCTAGCAGAAGGGAAGGGGAGCCAGGGTGTCACATAGCAAGAGATGGAGCAAGGAAGGAGGAGATGCCGCACTTTTAAATAACCAGCTCTCGTATGAATTAGTAGAGCAAGAACTCACTTATTACTGCAAGGACATCACCAAGCCAAGGAGGGATCTGCCCCCATTTCCCAAACACCTCCCATCAGGCCCAACCTCCAGCATTGGGGATCAAATTTTAACATGACATTTGGAGGAGACAAATATACAGATTATATCAATAGTGGTAATTTCTCACCAACAAAATATCAAGTGCATTATGGCATTCAAAAATAAACACAAGGTTGGGTACAGTGGCTCATGCCTATAATTCCAACACTTTGGAAAGCCATGGTGGGTTGATCACCTGAGGTCAGGAGCTTGAGATCAGCCTGGCCAACATGGTGAAACCCCATCTCTACTAAAAATACAAAAAATTGGCCAGACGTGGTGGCAGGTGCCTGTAATCCCAGCTACTCAGGAGGCTGAGGCAGGAGAATAGCTTGAACCCAGGGAGGCAGAGGTTGCAGTGAGTCAATATCGTACCATTGCACTCCAACCTGGGCAACAAGAGCAAAACTCTGTCTCAAATAAACAAATAAACACAATATAAAATTTCTTAAATCTCAATGCTCACTCTAAGTTGATAAGTCCAATGCATTCTGGCTTAGTCAGATCATCTTGATCCACTGTGACCAGATATGATTACCAGATTTTAAGCAGGTAATTAATAACATAATCTGGAGAAAGTGAGAAGCATGAGAATACAGTAAGCCACAAGGCTCTAGAGCAAGTTGTCCTCAGAAACAGAACACTGAAACAAACAATGCAGTGCTTCTAAATACTTCAACAGTTGTCTCCTAGAAGAAGGTTTAAATAAAATTTAAATAAAGAAAAAAGATTTAAATTTGAGTAGCACTAAAAATTCAGTTTCTTATCACACTAACCACATTTCAAACGCTCAATAGCCTCATCTAATATGGTAGCTGCTGACTACCATATTAGATAGTGCAAGATTTAGAACATTTGCATTATTGAAGAAAGACCTGTGGACAGTGATATTCTTAAGGGAAAAATTAGAACTGGTAAAGACTAAGAAGTCAGGAGAAGTCAGACTTTGAATCAAAATAAGGAAGAATTTTTAAGTAGTTACAGTCATCCTGCGATGGAATGGTTTGGACCCAATAACCTGAGGAGTTGCTCAAGCTGAGCCAAAACACATATATCATACTAGCATTTTTGAAAGGTTGAGCGGAAAATTCCTGAGATGATCACCAAATTGATGGCTTTAATTATGAGGATTGCTTTATTATAGGTGTTTTTAACTGATCAAAGGCTACTCTTTTCCTACTTGCAAGCTGCTGTTAATATATATCCCAGGGCCCATTAAGATTGAGAGCTTCATGCTTCCCATCATATCTACCACACATGCCCTAGGTTATTTACTGGCCTTTGAAAATAGTTTTCCTTGCTTTTGTACAGAAATAATGTGCAGAAATAAAAACTCTTTTAAGATACAGAAACCAACCCACTCAAGTTACTTCTCAATCAGACACAACAGAGATATTACATTTTGCACTTGCAGACAAGCTGTGGTCAAAGTGTGAAATGACAACATCAGGCATAGGAGAAAGGACAAGGTATGACTAAAGCTTCAAAGTTATCTTACCAGGGTGGCAGGGTCTACTTGACTGATGGTGATCTATACAGAAATAATGTTCATGGGAACAAATATCCACGCATAGCCAAATGAAATTAGAAATATAGACATCCAACAGACATGTATTCATCTTCTCCTGACAAGCTCAAACAGCAGCAAATGGACAAGTCAATTGGGCAAAAATATTACCTTTGGATATTTTCTTCATATCCTAGAAACTTATAAGAGAGGGGAATGAGAGAAGAAATTCTTCATCATTAACTTTCCAGGATCAGAGGCATTAGTAAAAAGGAAACTAACAGAAGATCTTCATATTTTGGTGCATCAATAAGCCTCAATTATGTTAATATCATTCCGATTAAAATTTTCAGTTTCCTGCTTCGAGAAGGCAAATGTTTTCATTATGGCCCTGATAATAACTCTCTCTAAATAATGGGAAAGATAAAGGCATACCACGTTTTATTGCAATTCATTTTATTGTGCTTCAAAGATACTACGTTTTTAACAAATGGAAGGTTTATGGAATCCTGCAAGCAGGTCTATCGCTGCCATTTTTCCAACAACATATACTTTCTTCATGTCTCTGTGACACATATTGGTTATTCTCCCAGTATTTCAAACGTTTTCATTACTATTATGTCTGCTATGGTGATCTTTGATCAGTAGTCTTTGATGTTACTATGGTAACTGCCATATAAGATGACAAATTAATTGATAAATCTTGTGTCTGGTTTGACTGCTCCACTGACCACCATTTCACCGTCTCTTTCCTTCTACCTCCGTATTCCCTATGACACAAAAATATTGAAATTAGACCAATTAATAACCCTATGATGACCTCTAAGTGTTCAAGTGAAAGAAAAGTCACGTGTCTCTCACTTTAAAGCCAAAGCTAGAAATAATTACGCTTAGTGAAGAAGACTTGCCGAAAGCCAAGACAGACTGAAGGCTAGGCCTCTTGAATCAGTTAGCTAAGTTGTGAATACAGAGGAAAAGTGCTTGAAAAAATTAAAGTGCTAATCCAGTGAACACAAGAATGATAAAGCCATACAGCCTTATTGATGATACGGAGAAAGTCTGAGTAGTCTGGATAAAAGATCAAACCAGCCACAATATTTCTTTAAGCCAAAGCCTAACCCAAAGCAATGGTCTAACTCTCCAATTATGTGAAGGCTGAGAGAGGTGAGGAAGCTTCAGAAGAAAACTTGGAAGGTAGCAGAGGTTGGTTCATGAAGTTTAAGGAAAGAAGCCATCTGTCTCCATAATATAAAAGTGTAAGGTGAAGCAGCAAATGCTGATGGAGAAGCTGCAGCAAATAATCTGAATAGGATAACTGATAATGGTGACTAAACTGAACAACAAATTTTTCAGTGTAGATAACTGTCTTCTACTGGAAGAAGATGCTATCTAGTACTTTCACGTCTAGGAAGAGAAGTCAATGCCTGACTTCAAATGATAAGCTGACTCTTTTGTTAGAAGCTAATGCAGCTAGTGACCTTAAGTTGAAGTGAATGCTAATTTACCATTCCAAAAATCCTAAAGATGTTGAAAGTTATACTGAATCTTCTCTGCCTGTGCTCTATAAACGGAGTAACAAAGCCTGATTGACAGCACATCTGTTTACAGCATCATTTACTGATGATTTAAGCCCACTGTTGAGATCTACTGCTCAGAAAAAAAAGACTCCTTTCAAAATATGACTGTTTATTGGCAAAGAACCAAAGAGCTCTAATAGAGATGTAAAAGGAAATTAATGTTGGTTTCGTTTCTGCTAAGATAACATCTATTCTGAAGCCAACTATAGACCAAAAAGTTATTTTAACTTTCAAGCCTTATTATGTAAGAAATACATTTTATTAGGCTATAGCTTTTGTAGATATTGATACCTTTGATGGATCTGGGTAAATTAAGTTGAAAACCTTTAGAAAAGGAGTCACCATTTTGGATGCCATCAAGAACATTCGTGATTCATAGAGGTCAAAATGTCAACATTAATAGGAGTTCGGAAGAAGGTGATTCTAGCTTTCATAGATGATTTGGCTTGGAGGGATCAAGACTTCAGTGGAGGAAGTAACTGCAAATGTGGTGAGAACAGCAAGAAACCTAGAATTAGAAGTTGAGCCCAATGATGTGGCTGAATTACTACAGTCTCATGATAAAAGTTTAACAGATGAAATGTTCTTTTTTACAGATACAAAAAGAAAGTCATTTATTGAGATGAAATCTACTTCTGATGAAGATTCTGTGAACATTGCTGAAGTAATAACAAATAATTTAGAATATTCCATAAACTTAGCTGCAAACCAGCTCTAGGGAAAGATTGACTCCAAATTTGAAGGTAGTTCTAATTGGGTAAATGCCATCAAACAGTTACATGCTACAAAGATATTTTTCATGCAAAGAAGATTCAATAATCTGTCAAAATGTATTGTTACCTTATAAAATTGCCAGAGGCACCTCAACCTTCAGGAGCCACCAGTCTGATCAGTCAGCAGCCATCAACATTGAAGCAAAACCCTCCACCAGCAAAAATATTAGAAGTCACTGAAGGCTCAGGTGATTGTTAGTATTTTTTAGCAATAAAGTATATGTGCAGTTTTAGACACAATGCTATTGCACACTTAGACTATATTATAGTGTAAATATACATTGTATATGCACTGGACAAACAAAAAGTTTGTCTGACTTTCTTTATTGCACTATTTACTTTTATTGCAGAGGTCTGGAATCCCACCAACAGTATCTCTGACGTATGCCTGTTCTTTCATTTTCAGGAATATATTACAAACCCAGGAATCTCAGTTTGGGCTTGGCATAAGGCATAAAATACTGAGTGATATTCTTGCTTCCAACTGGGGCTATAAAACACACTAGAAAAAAAAATATTCCTACTGGCATAAAATGATATCAGGATAATTTTTCTGTCTTAGCCTAGTAACTATGTAGGGGGAAAAGTCTTCTTTGAAGACTCTGAACCAGAGTATTACTCTATACGAGTTCAGGATTCAATTTTTACAACATCTTCAGGTGTAAAGAACCCAAAGATAATCCTTAGTATTACAAAGCCATTCTGAAAATCAGCTATTAAAAAAAAAGGTAGTTCTGGTCTCATAATAAGACTGTCTTACTTTGGATACTCCTGAAACAGACTCTGAGTTGGTAAGTATTTGAATGAGTAGAGGAGTATGTGAGTCAGGAAAGTAAAGGCAGTCAATAAAGGGTATATTATCCAGTGTGTTACCCCTGAAGGTAAGATTTTATCCCCATGAGGGAAATCTGGGGCTGATACCAGTCACTAACCTCAGAACTATTCCATCCAAGATGCAAGAGAGCTATGTTATTTACACACCAACTCCCATCTTTCATTTGCTGAGGTAGGGAACATTAATTACCTTGCACTTTTGGCCTTCTGTGTACCTCGTAGGAGTGGTGGCCAGACAAAACTTTCAAGCAATGAGACATGTATGCTGGCAAATAAAAATTAGTCCTACATGCATAGAAATAATAAGGCACAAAAGAGTATTGGTAGGGCTATAACTATATCTGCTATAATCTCTGAGGGACTTGCAGAGCCAAAAAATAAACTTTGATAAACTAACACATTCCAAGTTAGGCTGCACATAATTATCAAGGGTAGCCACACCAAGCATGACATCCCAATCTGAAATTAGTAAGCACAGAAAACAAGTCATTATGAGTTGAGTCAATATAAAACATAAATAACAGAATTTGACTTCTAAGAATGTCAGATGATGGAGTTATAAAACATAGATTATAAACACTACATGTTTAAAATAATTAAATATATAAAAATGAATCAGAAACATGAAAAAGCAAAATCATGCAGATATAAAGA
>NW_012109097.1:1053788-1056450 GCF_000951045.1 Mandrillus leucophaeus
ATTTATTGAGATGAAATCTACTTCTGATGAAGATTCTGTGAACATTGCTGAAGTAATAACAAATAATTTAGAATATTCCATAAACTTAGCTGCAAACCAGCTCTAGGGAAAGATTGACTCCAAATTTGAAGGTAGTTCTAATTGGGTAAATGCCATCAAACAGTTACATGCTACAAAGATATTTTTCATGCAAAGAAGATTCAATAATCTGTCAAAATGTATTGTTACCTTATAAAATTGCCAGAGGCACCTCAACCTTCAGGAGCCACCAGTCTGATCAGTCAGCAGCCATCAACATTGAAGCAAAACCCTCCACCAGCAAAAATATTAGAAGTCACTGAAGGCTCAGGTGATTGTTAGTATTTTTTAGCAATAAAGTATATGTGCAGTTTTAGACACAATGCTATTGCACACTTAGACTATATTATAGTGTAAATATACATTGTATATGCACTGGACAAACAAAAAGTTTGTCTGACTTTCTTTATTGCACTATTTACTTTTATTGCAGAGGTCTGGAATCCCACCAACAGTATCTCTGACGTATGCCTGTTCTTTCATTTTCAGGAATATATTACAAACCCAGGAATCTCAGTTTGGGCTTGGCATAAGGCATAAAATACTGAGTGATATTCTTGCTTCCAACTGGGGCTATAAAACACACTAGAAAAAAAAATATTCCTACTGGCATAAAATGATATCAGGATAATTTTTCTGTCTTAGCCTAGTAACTATGTAGGGGGAAAAGTCTTCTTTGAAGACTCTGAACCAGAGTATTACTCTATACGAGTTCAGGATTCAATTTTTACAACATCTTCAGGTGTAAAGAACCCAAAGATAATCCTTAGTATTACAAAGCCATTCTGAAAATCAGCTATTAAAAAAAAAGGTAGTTCTGGTCTCATAATAAGACTGTCTTACTTTGGATACTCCTGAAACAGACTCTGAGTTGGTAAGTATTTGAATGAGTAGAGGAGTATGTGAGTCAGGAAAGTAAAGGCAGTCAATAAAGGGTATATTATCCAGTGTGTTACCCCTGAAGGTAAGATTTTATCCCCATGAGGGAAATCTGGGGCTGATACCAGTCACTAACCTCAGAACTATTCCATCCAAGATGCAAGAGAGCTATGTTATTTACACACCAACTCCCATCTTTCATTTGCTGAGGTAGGGAACATTAATTACCTTGCACTTTTGGCCTTCTGTGTACCTCGTAGGAGTGGTGGCCAGACAAAACTTTCAAGCAATGAGACATGTATGCTGGCAAATAAAAATTAGTCCTACATGCATAGAAATAATAAGGCACAAAAGAGTATTGGTAGGGCTATAACTATATCTGCTATAATCTCTGAGGGACTTGCAGAGCCAAAAAATAAACTTTGATAAACTAACACATTCCAAGTTAGGCTGCACATAATTATCAAGGGTAGCCACACCAAGCATGACATCCCAATCTGAAATTAGTAAGCACAGAAAACAAGTCATTATGAGTTGAGTCAATATAAAACATAAATAACAGAATTTGACTTCTAAGAATGTCAGATGATGGAGTTATAAAACATAGATTATAAACACTACATGTTTAAAATAATTAAATATATAAAAATGAATCAGAAACATGAAAAAGCAAAATCATGCAGATATAAAGACAAATGATCACTGAATTTAAAAAAATCAATGGGTTGGTTGACAGCAGATTAGACATAATTGGATATATTGGATATATAAGCATCAGAAGATAGAGCTAAATAAGCCATCTAAAATGGAAAAAACATACAGTAAAGTGTTAGGTAGTAAAGATACATGGAAAATAGTGGAATTATCCATTATATTTCTCAAAAATTATTCCAGAAACAAACAGATAATAGAGAGGGAGGAAAGAAGCATTTATTTAAAATAATTAGGCACAAGACAGGGATACCCTCTCTCACCACTCCTATTCAACATAGTGTTGGAAGTTCTGGCCAGGGCAATCAGGCAGGAGAAAGAAATAAAGGGTATTCAGTTAGGAAAAGAGGAAGTCAAATTGTCCCTATTTGCAGATGATATGATTGTATACTTAGAAAACCCCATTGTCTCAGCCCAGAATCTCCTTAAGCTGATGAGCAACTTCAGCAAAGTCTCAGGATACAAAATCAATGTGCAAAAATCACCAGCATTCCTATACACCAATAACAGACAAACAGAGAGCCAAATCATGAGTGAACACCCATTCACAATTGCTTCAAAGAGAATAAAATACCTATGAATCCAACTTACAAGGGATGTGAAGTACCTCTTCAAGGAGGTCGAGCTCTACTACTACTCTAACTACTACTAGCCATTTGTAGTTCTACAAACCACTGCTCAGCAAAATAAAAGAGGACACAAACAAATGGAAGAACATTCCATGCTCATGGATAGGAAGAATAATATTGTGAAAATGGCCATACTGCCCAAGGATATTTATAGATTCAATGCCATCCCCATCAAGCTATCAATGACTTTCTTCAAAGAATTGGAAAAAAACTACTTTAAAGTTCATATGGAACCAAAAAAGAGCTCACATTGCCAAGACAATCCTAACTCAAAAGAACAAAGCTGGAGGCATCACGCTACCTGACTTCTAACTATACTACAAGGCTACAGTAACCAAAACAGCATGGTACTGGTACCAAAACAG
>NW_012109097.1:1056510-1180852 GCF_000951045.1 Mandrillus leucophaeus
CCATCTGATCTTTGACAAACCTGACAGAAACAAGAAATGGGGAAATGATTCCCTATTTAATAAATGGTGCTGGGAAAACTGACTATTCATATGTAGAAAGCTGAAACTGGATCCCTTCCTTACACCTTATACAAAAATTAATTCAAGATGGATTAAAGACTTAAATATTAGACCTACAACCATAAAAACCCTAGAAGAAAACCTAGGCAACACCAGTTGGGACATACACATGGGCAAGGACTTCATGTCTAAAACACCAAAAGCAATGGCAACAAAAGCCAAAAGTGACAAATGGGATCTAATTAAACTAAAGAGCCTCTGCACAGCAAAATAAACTACCATCAGAGTGAACAGGCAACCTACAGAATGGGAGAAAAGTTTTGCAATTTACCCATCTGACAAAGGGCTAATATCCAGAATCTACAAAAAACTTAAACAAATTTACAAGAAAAAATCAAACAACCCCATGAAATAGTGAGCAAAGGATATGAACAGACACTTCTTAAAAGAAGACATTTATGCAGCTAACAGACACATGAAAAAATGCTCATCATCACTACCCATCAGAGAAATGCAAATAAAAACCACAATGAGTTACTATCTCACATCAGTTACAATGGCGATCATTAAAAAGTCACGAAACAACAGGTGCTGCAGAGAATGTGGAGAAATAGGAACACTTTTATACTGTTGGTGGGACTGTAAACTAGCTCAATCATTGTGGAAGACAGTGTGGCGATTCCTCAAGGATCTAGAACTAGACATACCATTTGACCCAGCCATCCCATTACTGGGGATATACCAAAAGGATTATAAATCATGCTACTATAAAGACACATACACATGTATGTTTACTGCAGCACTATTCACAATAGCAAAGACTTGAAACCAACCCAAATGTCCATCAGTGATAGACTGGATTAAGAAAATATGGTACATATCCGCCATGGAATACTATGCATCCATAAAAAAGGATGAGTTCATGTCTTTTGTAGGAATATGGATGCAGCTGGAAACCATCATTCTCAGCACGCTATCACAAGGACAGAAAACCAAACACCACATGTTCTCACTCATAGGTGGGAATTGAACAATGAGAACACTTGGGCACAGGGTGGGGAACATCACACACCAGGGCTTGCATTAGGAGACATACCTAATGTAAATGATGAGTTAATGGGTATAGCACACCAACGTGGTACATGTATACATATGTAACAAACCTGCACATTGTATACATGTACCCTAGAACTTAAAGTATAATAATAATAATAATAAAAAGAATTTTAGAATTCTTCAGTTTGTTAAAAAATTCAATCCTTACATTTACAGATTCCAGCATGTTCCAAACACGACTTCTCAGTGTGGTGCAATTATTTGAAACTGCTGTTGGTAAAGCCATCAGTAGCCTCCATGTTGTTAAATCTTATGGTAAGTTTCAGTTTGCATCATTCTTGACTTATAAGCCATATTTACTTCAGTTGACCACTCTTTTCTCCTTGCTATGTTGTACTTGCATAGCCCACCTCACTCATTTGAGTTTTTCTATCTTGTAGATCACTTCTCAGTCCCTTTTGCTGATCTCTTGTGTCTGTCACCCTCTTAATGTTAAAAATTTCCTTAGTCCTCCTCTCTCTTCTTTCTACATACTATCAGTTACTGGTTTCATCCAAACTCATGGCTTTAAATACTACACAATTCCCAAATATATATTGGTAGCACACACCGTACTCCTGTAAATCCAGACTCTTGAAACTGAACATGTTCAAAACAGAATTTGTTCTTTTTCTTCCAAAAATGCTGCATCTATAACATTTCATAATCTGTTAATTACAAGCTTATCTTTCCAGGTTCCCATACTAGAAACTTTGAAACCATCCTTAACATCTCTCCATGACTCAGTAAATCTCTCTGGCTCTCCCTTCAAAATATATTCAGAATCCCACTACTTCTTCTCATTACCATAATTCTATGCAAGTCTGAACCCAAACCTCTTGTCTAAACTACTACAAGAGACTTTCTGGTACATGGAATCACTAGCCTCACTTCTTTTCTACTTTATCCATGCCTTCTATTGCCATGGAATTTTGCAGATCTTTTTAAAAAACAATTTATTTTCCTACTCCTTGATGTTGGCCATATGACTTGCTTTAGCTAATGGAATTTTACAAAAAGCGACAAAAGAGGGAGCTTGTGCCTCTGACATTGCCAAGAAAATATACCTAGTTTGCTGGTCCCAAGAGGATTATAAGAAAAATGGGGAGCTCAGTCACCACAGGCAAGTTCAGCTTAAGTTGACAGATCCTCCAGCCAAACACTGCAGATGAGTGATGAGAACATGAGCACAGTCAAGTTCCACAGAGACACCCAGCCCACCCACAGATGCATGAAATATAAATGTCCTGTATGCTACTGAATTTCTATGATTTTTACTGTTATTCTAGAAATAGTAGATTGACACAGCTTCCTAACAGGTCTCCCAACTTCTACCTTAGCCTCCTAAAATCTTGTCTAAACATACGAGCCAGACTTTTTATTGTTTTTGTTTTTAAATTATTTTATTTTTTCTGATTTTGTGTTACTTTAATTTCCCATAGCATATGGCAATCTTTACAGCAAAAATACAAATTTAAGGATGCATTTATTTTAATATTATATCCATATGTCACCCATATTTTTTAACAGCTTTGACAACAGGAACAAAGCTAAGCAATAGATATAATAGAAGCCAGATAATTGGTTTTGTTCCCCAACTCCTGACATTTAAGAGCTAGCAATCAAGGAACATCTTAATCAGATGAGGATCAAAGGATATGTGCATGTTTCTTTACATATACTAATTAGTGTTTTGTGTTTTGCAAAACTGAAAACAAAGCCATTTTTACATAGTGTGTGGATGTCTGAGTTGTACTTTTAGAAACTGTCAGATTCATCAAAAGGCTTTATTTTTAAAATCAAACTTTAAGTTTACTTATTAATAATTAGATGAACTTTTAAATATGATGCACTATCAATTGTATTTGAAAACAAATTATCCTTCAACTTCTTAAACTGTCCTCACTCAGATAAAGAAAACTCAAACGTCTATGTATATTCTTGGAAGCTCAGATCAGATATCTAACATACATCAGAAAGATAAAGTTAATACTAACATTCAACAAATTATAAGGAAATATTAAAAATTAGGAATAAATACATCATATTAGTATCTGTTTATTGAGGCAATACATCCCCTCCTCTTTTGTATGATCTTTTTGTAAATAAACTGCTACATTTTAATATGCTTAATATGCCAACACAAATAGCAGACCTAAATCCATGGTTGCTCAACTGAATCAAAGTAAAAGGGCATTTTACTATGGGCATTTAAGCCAGGAGATTAATGATTGAGGCTAAATTTAAAAAATAATAGCGATAAGTTAGAAAAAGTGTTTAGGAACTTTTAAATGCTATTTAGTACTGTTGTTGTAACTGGCACAACCTACTACTTGTAATGTTTAGCTATTGTTTGATTGTTTGTGTTGTCATCTTTTTCTGCCTTTTCTTATTTGTCTGCTTTAGGCAAAAGTAACCGTTGAACACAAAGATTATCAGCTCTGCATTTCTTCCATGGTCTCTGACCATGGTTAGAAGACCCCTAATTCTGCTTGCCAGAGACATCTTTTTCAATGAAAACACCTACATTTCAGGATTTCACTGCATATTCATGAGAGAGTTTGCCACTAAACCATGCTCTAGGAAAGTTACTCAGATCAAACAGTCATATCCAATGACAACTTCAGTCTGAATTTTTTAGGGAAGAGATACAAAGTAGCTACATGGGTTAAGACAATCTGAATTTGCACCTGCTAAGCTCAGACTATGTTTGCTGAGAGAACTCTTTGGCATCAACTCACTTTTACAATTACAATTTTAGTGATTCTCAAACCACCTACATTTGAATCACTTGGGGTACTTTGCATTCAAAATAAAAGTTCCTGGGAGTCACCACAGGCCACCTAAAGCAAAACAACTTGGTGGAGATTATGAATATGTATTTTTTAAAAAATCTTACCAAGTAATTTGTGCTCACAAACAACTTCCCATTTAAAAGTAATTTCAATGGGGAAATTGATGCATTATTTAACAAGGAGCCCTAGAGAAGATAGCATTGACTAAGGTAAGATCTATATCTGAACAAAAATAGACACTAAAGAATTGTTGTAACTTGAACACTAGGCACTGATGATGGAAGCTGATGCTTTTTGCCATGGTGCATAAAAGGAAAATGGGGAGTTTGAACAGAAACTCTCCAGCTTTGGCTCATCCTGGGCTGCTGCCTCTAGAATTACATTTATACTCTTGTTCATGTTCCAATAAAAATACAATCTATTTTACATGACTTGTTATTCTCTATAGTCTTGGCTGGCTTGCTCAGGCTAACATTTTTTTAATTGAAAAATTCAAGCATCTAACATAAAATTATAAACTTGCATTGGCAACCAGCACAAAAGGCAGCTATCACATAAAACCTTTGAACATAAAAGCAATGAAGCAAATTTTATAGAGTATGAAATTACTCCCCCATTCCTACCACCAAGGCAGCTCAGACTGTGTTTGCTGATGTTTTCTTTATTTCTCTTTTTGGCACATCAGTAAACACTAAGTAATTCATCCAGACACTATTGTGCATCTTTGAAATCAAATTTATTTGGCTTTTGTGAGCTAGTGTGAAGTCTCACTTTTAAAACGAGCAGTGAAAGTTGATAAATAGCTATTGAACTGTACCCAATGGAAGAGGCGGAGCTGGGGGCTGATGGATGTCATTGTTTGTCACTCAATAATTCATCTGAATGCCTATGACAGCGCCTTTAAGTATGGGAAATTAGTAATGTGGTTATTCAGAGACAGACCCAGTCCTTTTAGACTGGACTTCTGAAAGACAGACCCCACCTAAAAAGCTGAAAAGAAGGGAAAAGGATTCTGTTTCATTAAATACCCAGCACACATGCAAAAACATAGATGCACACACATGTTTTACACCCCACTTTCAAAATCAGATTTTATTTTATCTCCAAAACATAGAGCTAAATAAAAGATAAATGAGTAACATGTAGACTGAAATATATGAACATTTATTAAAATATTCATCAGGTAACCTCAAATATTTAATTTTGAAATGCTCCATCCATTGGTCTGTTGGATTAATAGCATAGTAATTCATATAGAAGATGGTCAAAAATCACTGTAATCATGTGTGTGAGCTGTGTAAGCTACTTCATACTTCCCCTTCTGCAAAATGGGAATAGTGGACTGGATTATAGTTTGATAATTTATAAAAAGAAACAAAGTGAGATTCAGCTTAAAAATAAAAACTAATATTTCTGCCTTTTTTATAAGTCAAAACATGTAGATTCTGCATTTCTAGAGATTGCTAAGTGTACTTGAAAATATTTAAGATGAAATTATTTGGGTTATTATGATAAGAAATAGAAGGAAATGTAGCTAATTATATTTTACTGCTAATTTATCAATATTGTATTCCAGAGGATGTATGTGTGTGCACACATGTATTAATAGAGACAGAGATATATAGATAAATAGATCAGTAGATAGAAAAATAGAAACAAATATAAATGTATAGATATAAACATGGAATCCTAGGTATATGTAGTAAAATAAAATTTTTGTGGCAATATACATACATAATGAACACACACGTATCTATTTTATGGAATTAAGAGAAAATCAAATAACTATGAAAAATGATTGACCAAGTCTGTAAGAGAACACCAGTGAAACTAAACAGCAATAACTTTTTAAATATTCAATAAACCAAAACAAGGAGGAGGTAGCATTACTGAATACAATGAAGAGAGGCAGAAATAGGTATAATGGGGAAAACAAAGAGGAATAATTAACAGAAGGATAGAGTGGCTTTAAATGATTATTTTCTTCACTTTTATATTCAGAATTAAACTTTAGTGTGTGAATCGATACTTAATGTACTTCTTATATTTTTAGAAATCGTTATTCAATTATTTTTAACATGGCTCAGAGAATTGAGCAGAAGTAGCAGGAGGAGCAGGGATATGGTAAAAGTGAGGAAAGAAAAACAGAACACTCTGCCTTACGAACTTGAACTTCTCTGAAAACAAAGGGAAATAAATAACTTCTGATATAAAGACTGTGATACTATCCTCCCCTATCATTACCTCAACTACTCAGTGGAGTCCAGATTCTTTAAGCATTATTACCTTCAAAATAGATTTCAAAGCACCTTCAAAATGGCCCATTGACTTTGAATCACTTCTGGTCAGCATCGCAACCCAGGCAATTTCTCCTCCATTCAGTACAAACACATTTCCAACAAAAAGTCTGTATCCCAGCCTTAAAGTCCATCCTTCCCTTTCCAAGTTAGTTTCCTCTTCAGGTAATCACCTTCAGACCCAGAGTAGTCGTTAGAATCCTCTTTTATTCTCTCTTAGTTATAAATAATCGACGAATAGATAAATAGATAAGAAAATATTTATAATTATCCATATTAAACTTTCCTGTTTAAATTATTGTTTAGTTTTTGTCTCCTGATATGACCCCTGGCTAATACAGTATTACAGGTACTAGTGGCAGAAGCAGGTTAGCCTATTTCTAAGGATTAAAAAAAGCTCACCCAATCAAAATACTTCCATAAGTAGAAATACATTAGTAATATTGAAAGTATGGCATAATCATTCTTTGTATTAAATAATTATGGCTATACTTATCCATAAATTAAAAAATTAAAAGTAATAAAATTGATTTTTGAGGTTTCAGTTATTTTTTCCCACCAATGATATCAGGAGGTCCACAAAGATGAATGTTCAGATGAAAGCATTTTCCTGACTCAGGAAAAACTGTAAGGAAGCTCCTAGAAGGTAATGCACTGTACATTATGCAATTTTTATGCATCATGTATGTTTCATGTGCATTTTCCTTCATACATGTTGCCTAAATATAGCAAACATTTAATACAAATCTATGTAGTTTAATAGGCATATTTTAATGCAACCACAAAAATCAACCACTATACTACTTAAAGGGCTACCACTTCATTATCAATGAACTCCAAAATGATCTATCAATTACACTAAACCAGATAAAACTACAAGGATGCTTTGTAGTAACCTTGAAATTTCTACATGTAAACAAAGCCATGCAATAATTTTTGCATGGTTTATTTTATTGTGATGAAAGCTACATTAATATTAAAGTTTTCCACCACATTTTCTCCAATGTCAGTCTAAATGCAGTAACTGCTAATAATGTTATAGCAGAAAGTCATGCAGCTTAGCGTATGTTCCCATAACATCTTCATATCATTGTTAATTCCTTTAGCAAGCGATACCAGCTTCAAAGCAGATAAAATAAACAGTAATCCTTCCCTCAAGGGAGAGACCTGATGGGAAGTGACTGGGTCATGGGGGCTGTTTCTCCCATGCTGTTGTCATGATAGTGAGTGAATTCTCACAATATCTGATGGTTTTATGAGAGGCTCTTCCCCCTTCACTCACCACTCTCTCTCACCTGCCACAATGTAAGATGTGCCTCTTCCCCTTCCACCATGATTGTAAGTTTCCTGAGGCCTCCCCAGACCTGTGGAACTGTGAGTCAATTAAACCTCCTTTCTTTATAAATTACCCAGTCTCAGGTACGTCTTTATAGCAGTGTGAAAACGGACTAATATAGAAACTAACAGATAAATTGGCAACCAGTTGTGATGTTCTTTACCCAGAATTTTTAACAGATTCAATCATCATGAAAGAAAGCAGAAAAATAATCTGCTAGAGTCATCTAGGATTGAGGAGGGCAAGGCAGGAGTTGCAGAAATTCAAAGATTCTAGAACACAAATAAGAGCACCATGAAAATTAGAAACAAAAGATAAGATTCTTGCTGGGGAGAGACAGAGATGATGTCCAGAGAGGATTGACGGAGGAATAAAATAAAAGAGTAAGTTTATATAAGTAAGAAATATATGGAGTTATGGAAATGGTAGACAAGGGACAGAGGATCTTAAGAGTTAAGTGTCTTAGAAATCCAGCAGTGCTGAATCATGACAAGGACCATGATGCACTCATCTTATGATTCCATTGCTTCAGAGAGTGGGTGGGTGGGGAGGAGGGTTGAGGTGCATGTAGTGGACCTAGTATTCAATTGTACTTAAGCTGAGACACCCAGTATGTGGCCAAAATCCATCAATCACCCTTGGGTTAGAAAAAGAAAAGAGGGTAGAGTTTGGAATTAGGCCAGAATAGCATAAATGTGATTTAGAATATTTAATAGAAATTTGAGAAAAAAATATCCCATAGAGGAATTAAAATACACGTTTTATCCCTCTCTTCAGAAATTATTTTGTCACTTTAAATGCAGGACCTCTAGAACCAAGATCATACCTTGAAGCAAAACACATTGGGGGTTATGTGGTACAGGTTCATTTTATAGTTAACATACTAAATTCACCTCTAGTTGTTTTACAGAAAAATAAGTTTTTCTTCCCCAGCCATATCACACACTCTGTAAAGAAAAAGGTCATATTCTCCTTTTCTTCTGGACCATGGCTACTCAGGATAACACTGGGGGGCGCACCATAAAGCAGTAAAAAGAAAATGGGCTCAGAAGACAGAAGGTTCTCCAATTCCAATCCCTGCACCTTTACTTCCTAGCCATGTGACCCTGAGAAAGTTACTACTCCTTTTGAAACTTAAATTTCTTCATCTAATGTAATGTTGATAATATTTGTACAGTAGATCCTGTGAGCCTTTAGTGAGATAAGCACCTAGCAGAGTTCCAGGCATGAAGTAAATACTTTAAATGATTGTCAACTATTGCTGCTACCATACAAACAGACTAAGCTTAAGAAAGATTTTTTAAATGAATGTAGTTCAATATAAGCACTAGTTTTTTAAAGAAAAATCCAGATTATCTTATAAGGTCCTTACTGCCTTCAAAGTTCCAGCATGTATCTAAATGGTGTAGTGGAAATGAATTATTTTTATGGACAGTATCATTGTAGAGAAAGTCAGGGCAAATCTTCCAGATGACAAGATCTGGAGATACCTGCAGAGCAACCTCCTGTCTCATAATGGCGTGATGTGGTTGATTTCAAGATGAGGTTCTGAACCCAGTGCTGCCATTTGAAGTAGACAAGGCTGGTGAGCTGCTGACCACAACAAGAGGCTCTCTCTTGTACCCTTACTCCAGAAATACCCACTCTTTTTTCCAGCTTGTCTCTTGTGTTTTTCAAATATGCCTTAGCCCTGCTTCCTTCCATTCTGAAATATAAACCCTTGCCCTCAGAAAGGACACCAGCATATTTCGCAGGACAAATAAATTAAATTCAATTGAACCTCCATCAGTGTGTTGACCCTGTACCATCCATGATTTAAAAAAAAAGGGGGAAAGGAAAGTAGCTATGTTAATATTCCAGAAGACAAATTGAAATATATAATAATGTAAGAATTTCTGGCACTCCCAACAGTCAAATTCAAATGAAAGCATTTGTTTAACCGTATTTAGCAAAAATAAATAAATAAATAAATAAATAACACAAAGTAAAAGGAAGGGAGATGTGCAGAGTGTGTGTATTTCCATGGTTACTATATTTTGAGTAGCTTCAGGGTGGAATATATGAAATAATCAGTACACAGACTTTGTACTAAACCTATGACAGCTGGGCTTGAAAGTTAAAAAATATCCGAGAAACAGAATAATTATACAACTAAGATCTCTCTCCAGGTATGTGTCCGGATTTACTATACTATTAAGAAAGAAAAAGGTAGAGAAAAGGAAATAAACATTTACTTGCCTATAAATTAATAATTTCCCTGCCAGTATTACATGTAGTAGAAGTAAAAGTGGATTAACCTGCTTTGTAGAGGTATTTTTAGAAACAAAATAACCAAAAAAAAAAAAAAAAAACAAAAAAAAAAAAAAAAAACAAAAAAAAAAAAAAAAAACTCCTCAAAGTACAAACAATGCGACATTCATAGCAAGTAGCACAAAGAAAAGGGAGTACCCCCTTTAGCTACTTAGTATTTAAAATTGACTCAATAGCAACAGAATATGACAATGTGAGTCTAGACCCAGAAATTCAATATTTTATCTAAAACTGAATCTTTTCCTTTGAAATAGAAATGGTGGCCTACTCTTGTTACAAAGGAGGAAATAATCATTTAATGCAATGGAAGAGCATCAGAACTTAACCTACTAGGCAGTTTTTCACTTGGCCAAAGTCATCTTTTAATTTCTTAACATCATTTATTTGTATAATTCTTCTTTGTAGTTACGAATGTGCCTTAGTTGTATGCAACAGATGTGGGGTTTTTTTGTTTTTTTTTTTTTAAGCCGAGTAACTTTAAAAATGTATAAATTATATTATGTTTGTAATACCTCAGGAAGATTTCCTGCTACTTAAAGTGATCATTTTAGAATAAAAAATCTTTTATGCAATTAAAAACATAAAATAACCCTAATTCTGTCATTTGTATAAACCGCATAGTTTGGGAGGTTTTAAAGCAAGTTGCATCTCTCAAGACTGCCAATTAGTAGAAGAATTTCAAATATTCAGATTTAATTATAGCTCCGAGGTATTCTCTGGAGTATTTCTATTAAATATATACAACATAAAATGTGTGAGAAAGCAGACATGATAAAAGGATTTTTAAAAATGTTAAATGGCAATGTGTACATGTGAGGCATGCAAACACACATATTATGAATAGTCTTAGAGAGAACAGACAGGTTATAATCATCACAGTGTCTAGGACACCATGTGCCTTCTACAGTTAAAACAACAGGAGCAGGCTGGGCATGGTAGCTCACACCTATAATCCCAACACTTTGGGAGGCCGAGGTAAGTGGATTGTTCGAACCCAGGAGTTCGAGACCAACCTGGGCAATGTGGCAAAACTGCAGCTCTACAAAACATACAAAAATTAGCTGGGTGTGGTAGCACATGTCTGTAGTCCCAGCCACTTGAGAGACTGAGGTTAGAGGATGGCCTGAGCCTGGGAGATCAAGGCTACAGTGATTTGAAATTGTACCACTGCACTCTAACCCAGGTAATAGAGTGAGACTCTGTCTCAAAAAAATAAAACAACAGGAGGGGTACAAAATCCATCTCCAGTGACAAAAGCCATCTGGAGAAAGATAGGGAATTTGCCTAGACAAAGTAACAAAGATCTGGAAGAAATATAAACATCACAAAAATCACAAGAGGATAAGATGAACAATGCACTATTTAGGTCTGTATCAAATTGGCTTGTATATTTTTAGTTGATAATTCAAATCAGAAAAAAACACTGTTTTTAAAAAATCGTCAAATGAGTTATTGGTCAAATTGAGTTTTATAGCTGAGCATGTTCTTTAAATAGAGAAATCATGTAAAACAGTTATTGAAATAACTGAAAGAAAATAATTTTTGAAATATTTATTGATTCGAAAATTTGTTTTAGTGTATTGGAAAACCTATACAACATTTTTTATTAAAAAGTTATTTTCAAAGAAATGCCTTCTAAAAACTAAAAATAGCATGTATTTTACATTAAAGTGATATTTTGAAAATTGCATTGATTATTTGAAATTCTTAGCACATCACTTGCCCCAAGTGTAGCAGATAGAAAGAGGTAAGAAGACCAAGGAGGTCTTTCCTTCCTAAGTGATTGGAGATTTAAAAGAACCATTCAGAGAGCTTGCCATATGTTCCCTGGAGTTTGAGGACAGTTTCTGACACATACCAGAAAAAGATAAAAGGTAAGAAGATGACTATGGTAATGTTTGGTAAGTATACTTGGAACAGACTTTGCTTCCAAAATTTGGAAAGCCAAGAAGTTTATATTCCATCAGCAAAGGAGGACCGTGAAAAATAGCCAAGTCTGAGTCATAGAAATGTATCCCAGATAAGAGCATCGATTCTGCAGTGGTGGGGGTTGTGGCTGGTGGGCTAAGGGGAGAATTATAGGCAGCTGCTAACTGGAGAAGGTGTTGTCTGTCAGCAGACTGCAAGAGGAAGAGCCACCAGCAGTGGGAATGGGGGAAAATCTCAGAAGAAACCACAGGAGTGCCCCACAGGAAAGAAACCTGCATTTAGAAATCTGCTATATACAGGGAGCAAAAACATCTGATTATTATTATCTCTAAATTTCACCCCTAGGCCTATCCCTGGATGAGACTAGAACCAGCATCTAGAAGGGGAACTGGAGATAAAGAAAGAAAAAAGATCCAACCTCCATACTTATCATACAAGTTTTAAAGCCTGAGTCAAAGCAAAACTAAAGAATGTTTTAATTCAAAATTATTGAAGTTTTGGTAATAAAATTGACTGGACTTTTTAATACCTGAAAATGACTAGAAAATCCATTGTCTCTGCCCAAGATTTTTTTCTTTATTTCTTCTAAGAAAAAAAAAAAATAGGATACACAAGCAGAATGTGCAGGTTTGTTACATAGGTATACGTGAGCCATGGTGGCTTGCTGCACATATTGACTTATCCTCTAAGTTCCCTCCGTTCAGCCCCACAACAGGCCCTGGTGTGTGCTGTTCCCCTCTGTGTGTCCATGTGTTCTCAGTGTTCAACTCCCACTTATGAGTGAGAACATGTGGTGTTTGGTTTTCTCCTCCTGTTTAGTTTGCTGAGGATGATGGCTTCCAGCTTCATCCATGTCCTTGCAAAAGATGTGATCTCATTCTTTTTTATGGCTGTGTAATATTCCATGGTATATATGTACTACATTTTCTTTATCCATTCTATCATTATGGGCATTTGGGTTGGTTCCATGTCTTTGCTATTGTAAATAGTGCTGCAATAAACATATGTGTGCATGTGTCTTTATAGTAGAATGATTTATATTCCTTTGGGTATATACCCAGTAATGGGATTGCTGGGTCATTTTTGGTTCTAGATCCTTGAGGAATTGTCATACTGTCTTCCACAATGGTTGAACTAATTTACATTCCCACCAACAGCTTAAAAGTGTTTCTATTTCTCCACAGCCTCGCCAGCATCTATTGTTTCCTGACTTTTTAATAATCGCCATTCTTACTGGTGTGAGATGGTATCTCATTGTGGTTATGATTTGCATTTCTCTGATGATCAGTGATGTTGAGCTTTTTTAAGATGTATGTTGGCTGCATAAATGTCTTCTTTTGAGAAGTGTTTGTTCATATCCTTTGCCTACTTTTTGATGTGGTTGTTTTTTCTTATAAATATGTTTAAGTTCCTTGTATATTCTGGATATTAGACTTTTGTCAGATGAGTAGATTGCAAAAAATTTCTCCTAACCTGTAGGTTGCCTGTTCACTCTGATAATAGTTTCTTTTGCTGTTCTGCCCCAGATTTCATTTAGCAGCTGGGATGAACAATCCTGTGTAATGGATTTAAAGATTAAGAAAGCAAGACTGAGATAACAATAATAGTAGTAAATTATTATTATTATGTTTATCTGGCTTCATATTGACTCATACTCATAAATAAACCAATTATATATTAAAGTTTATTAAAATATTAAAGAGTTATTAATGACTAGGGTTTTCCCCCTCAAATCTTTTCTTAAGATCACCATTTCTCAGATTGGGGTGCATGTTTCCCTAGAAGGTACAGCAGTATGTCAATCAAAAGCATAAGATTGTGACTTTGAAACAAAGAAATGATCATTTGTATGCAGGGAAGAATATATTAATAAAGAAACTCAGTGTGTGTCAGAGCCAAAATGTGATAAAAGAAAAATTTCTCAACATAATAGGAGAAACTAGTTCATGAAGCACCCCTGGCTAAGAATTTCACCAGTACTTTGATGGAAATGTTTGGGAATTTAACATGAGAATCATATTACATATTATTACATTTCATGATATCTATAAATATGTCACTTCGTAAACTATTACACAATGCTAATTCCCTACTGTTTGTTTAGCCATTTTTATTTAATCTTTTTATTATTGATATAAAGTTGCAAACCAAATAATTTTTCTCTTATTTTAATAAATAAACAATTATATTAAAGTCAAGATTCTAGTACCTTTTGTGAGCAAAGCTGATATAACTCCTGAAAATGGTTTCTAAAAATACATCAATTAAGAGAGCTAAATGAGGAAGGGAGGCTTTGATAAAATGTTGGTTATAAGGTTTGACTTTGACTAATGCCTTAGCTGCAAATCTTTGACAATGATAGACAAAATATCTCAAGAGTAATCTGAATGTAGCCCAGCTCTGAAGCAAAATAAACATCTTTATGAAGCAGAAACAAAACACAAAGTTGAAGGGACAAAGCCACAGTTCTGTGAGAGCTGGAAAATGGAAGCAGCAAGTGGTGGCCAAGAGTTCACTGCTACACAACAACAGGCTAACTGGAGACATAGGAGTTCTATGTGAGATGAGGGGTAAGGATCAAGCTTACTGCTTGAAGTCAGCAACTGGAGGCAGTGCTCCCTGCCTTTGCCCAAGGGAAGATGGAAAAACTATTGCTATTCCCTGCCTACACTAAGGTTTCTGAGAAGCTACAGGCCTAGAGCAGTGAAAGGACAAGGACATATAATCTTAATCAGAAACTAAATAAATGTAATATCCTTAATATCACTAGACAATGTATGCCCTGAGCCACCATTATAAGTAAGACCTGGTTTGGGGCTGGGGACAGACGCCTGAGTGAAGTGACTGACTTCCAAAGTACTTGAAAGCCATTTAGTTTGACAAACTGGGGGATAAATTTGGGATGAATCTGAGGAGGATAAGAACAGGGTAAAGGACTTGACTTGTACATAAAACCAACTGCAATGAGCCCATACGCCTATTCATTAATGTCTTAAATATATATTATCTGTTTTCATTTTAGCTGTTCTAGCATGTATGGAGTGCTACTTCAGCTATAGTTCTGAATTTCATTCAAGTTTTGAAGTTAAGCATCTTTTCTTGCAATTGTTGAACACTTATGTGTACATCCTCTTTGGAGAAATGTCTATTCAAATCATTTGTCCACCTGTTAATTCAAATATGTGTCTTTTTATAATCAAAGAGTTAAGGTTAGTTTATATGCTGGAAACAGGTCCCTTATCAGATATATGATTTACAAATATTTTCTCTCATTCTGTGGGACATCTTTTCACTTTCTTAATAGCATCATTTTCTGCAAAAAAAAAAAAAAGTTTTTAGTTTTTCTGAAGTAAAATTTATCTATTTTTCTGGTGACATACCAAAGAACAAACACATAAACAAACAAACAAAATTTTACTGTCTTTTATATTAATATTTACCACTATAGTTAACTAGATTCAAGTTATAGAATATTGTGCTTTCATTTCAGCCTGAAGGAATGCTTTTGTTTAGTATTTCTTGCAGAGCATGTCTCTAGTAATAAATTCCTAATTTTTCTTTTTTTGGAATTGTGTAATTTCTCTTTTTTTTTTTTTTTTTTTTTTGATAGTTTGCTGTACATAGAATGCTTGGTTGGTAGCTTATTTTCTCTCAGAGCTTTGTATTTGTTATCCCACTACCTCTGATTTCCATTGTTTCTAATGAGAAGTCAGCTGTTTATCTTATTAAATATACCTTGTAAGTTACAAGTCATTTTTCTCTAACTGCTTCAGGATTCTCTGTCTTTGTCTTTCAATAGTTTGATTAAGATGTGCCTAGATGTGCCCCTCTTAAAGTTTGTCTTATTTGAATTTTTTTGGGCTGCTAGGATATGTAAGCTAATGTTACTAATCTTATTTACAAAGTTTTTGGCCATTTTTTTTCCAATATTCTTTTGGCTCTCTTCCGTCCTCTAGGATTACCATAAGGCACATGTTGTTTCATTTGATGGTATCTTACAGGTCTCTGAATGGTTCTTCATTTTTCTGCATTTGTTTTTCATTCTTAATTTATTTTGTTTTTCAGACCTGTCTTCAAGCTGATTTTTTCTTCAGCTAGTTTAAATCTGCTGTTGAGTCCCTCTAGTGAATATTTCATTTCAAGTGTAGTAATTTTTAACTCCAGATTATCTATTTCGGTTCTTTTTTTATAATTTCTATCACCTTAGTACTATTTCCTATTTAGTATGTAGTCTTTTCTCATACTTTGATTTTCCTAGACATAGTTTGCTTTTGTTCTTTGAGTATATTCATAATAGCTGCTTTGGAGACTCTGTCTAGAAAGTTCTACATCTGGGATTTCTTAGGGGATGTTTCTATTGACTTTTTTTTCTGTTTATGGGCCACATTTTCCTGTTTATACATGTATCTCATAACTTTTGTTGAAAACTGAACATTTAAATAATATAATGTAGAAAGTTCAGAAATCAGATTTCCTCATTCCTTAAGGTTTGTTGTTGCTGTTGTTTGTTGTTGTTGCTGTTTATCTGTTTATTGATCTTCCCAGATTACTTTAATAAGACTCTCTATTCTTTGTCATGTATAAACACAGAATTTTCTTCTTAGTTTAGTTGTCAGTTAATGATTGGACATAGGTTTACTTAAATGTCTTGAAACTTTAAGCCCCCCACCCTTTGCCAAGGGGATCTGTGTGTGTGTTCGGGTATGCTTTTAATATTCCGGTCACTAAGCACTTTGAAATGACCTTTACTGTCTATTGCACAGAGCTTCAAGGTCAGTCAGAAGGGAGAGATTGGGTTTTCTCAGGTCTTCTCTGAACATACACACATTCCTGCACATAACTGCGTAAATCCCTAGAAATATACTGGAATTTTTGAAAGTCCCCTACATACACCTCATTCCTAAATTTTTATGTTTCGTTTTTTGACAGCTTTTTGTTTTCCCCAATTTGCATTGTTGCCACAAGTGGCTCAATGTTAAACAATTGCTGCTGAATGTTTTTAACAAATCACTTGGGGATGGGATTTCCTCACTGATTGACCTCTGAATCAGGTCAAATAAAGGCAAGACTTCTATGTTTTGTAAATGGGTTTTACCAAGAGCTACCACACAGATCAAATAGTAATCATTCTCTGGAGATGGGGCTTTTTGGGGAGCACCAAATCTTTTCTACCCCTACAGTGGTTATTAGATTGCTGATTTTTACTTCTGCTTCGTACTGAGTTTGATGGTTTTTAAGCCTACAAAATAGCTAGGGAGAGGGGAATACAAAGGAGGCAAGTCAAAATGCCACAAAGCTCATTGATCTTACAAAGATTCAGGCATTTTTCCTATATAAATGTTTATCATATTGTTGCAAGACTTTGGTTAATTTCCAGCATCCTAATAAACATTTTGACACCTTTTGCTAGTATTCTTATTGTTTTTATGGAAGAGTTTGTTTTTGGAAATCTTTACTCTATCATTAAAGAAGCACTTCTCAGATTTTTTTTTAATTTAAAAAAAGAATAAATTATATTATCTGACTCATAATTTTACATACTCACTTCGGATGTCTCTTAAGTATTTTTCACTTCCAGAAAAGTTTTGTTTAAACAGTATTATCAATCTTTATGCTATTCCCCATGAGTCAACACATTGTTCACATTTAGAAACAGGAAAAGATTGACTAGCAAAACTTCATCTCATTGGAAAGCAAAAACTGTGATATATGAAAAAAATTTTACTCAACTCTTTCCAGAAATCCAATGTAATATATTAAAGCTATCACTTAAAATATTTAACACTAAACTATTACTTTTAATATTTATTCTGTCATTCATACTTTTGTCAAAGCCATTATAGAAGGTAATGGTTTCCCTAGAAACCTGTCACCTGTCTAAGACGAAGCATTTGCTATATAAATGAAAGGCTGTACAGAAAATTATTTTAAAAAATTAATTAAAATTAAGATGGAGAAACTCTTGAGAAAAAATAAAAGTATTATGACTAATTATTCCATGTCAGTCTTGGCTATGATTATTATCATGGCTACTGTTAGTTAAGCATTTATTCTGTGTAAGTAACTACACTGAGTGATTTATATTTAATCATCAAAGCATTAGGTGTTATTATTTTCATTTTACTGCTAAGGAAATTGATGTTTAGATGCATTAAGTGACTTGCTTAAGATCACGAAGGTGGTAAGCAAAAGAACCATCCCCATTTGCTGTTGAAGACCACTACCATCACCACTGCTGTGACTCTCAGTATACTTCATGTTATATAATTAATTCTAATTATCTTCATCTTAGAAAATCAATTCAAAAGTAAAAAATTAACACTGAAGTAAACAACTTTGGTTAGCCAATTTCAAATTAGATGTTTCTGAAAGATACCCCGGTAATAGTGGAATGGTTATTAAATTGACATATTGCCTTTCTGAACAGGAAGCAGTAGTATGCACTGAGGTTTTTTTATTCTAACATCCAAGACATACCTGAATATTAACAGACAAAAGCTTAGAAAGTGTTGTAATTTTTGTCCAGACACTTACTTGGAAAAGTGTGAATAAAATAAGTTGGAGGAATTGTGTATCTGTCATATCAATTGTTACAATGATGTATTATAATTGTTCTTCTTTGGAAAACTGTAAACTATACCAGCTAAGATGTATCAAATATCAACATTGTGCTATGGATTATTATTGATGCCTACCCTTCTGCAAGACATTCAAGTATAAGGATAAAATGGCATAAGGAAATAATTACATATACAGGAAATATGTATATTATAGATACATGCATATGTACATACATACAGACATATTCAGGCATACCTCAACCATAACCCAGTTGCAGACTGCTTCAATAAGGGAATATTGCAATAAAGTCTGTCACAAAAATTTTGCATTAGAAGTGCATATAAAAGTTATATTTACACTATACTGTAGTATATTAAGTGTGCAATAGTAATGTCTGAAAAAATTACATACCTTAATTTTAAACACTTTATTGCTAAAAAATGCTAACAATCATCTAAGCTTTCAGCAAGTGATCATTTTTTGGCTGATATAGGGTCTTACCTTGATATTAGTGACTGCTGATCAGGGTAGTGGTTGTTGAAGTTTGGGGTGGTGGTGGCAGTTTCCTAAAATAAGAAACAATGAAGTTGACCTCCTCTCATAAATTTCTTTGTAGCATGTGATGTTGTTTGAGAGTATTTTACCCACAATAGAACTTCTAAAATTGGAGTTAATTCTCTCAAAATCTATGGCTGTTTTATCAACTAAGTTTATGGAATATGCTAAATCTTTTGTCGTCATTTCAACAATGCTCACAGCATCTTCAAAACGAATAGATTCCATCTCAAGAAACCACTTTTTTGCCCATCCATAAGAAGCAACTCATCAGTTCAAGTTTTATCATAAGATTGCAGCAATTAAATAACCTCTTTAGGTTCCACTTTTAATCCTACTTTAGTTTGCTATTTCCACCCCACCTGCAGTTATTTTTGCCATTAATGTATTGAATCCCTCAGTCATTCATGAGGGTTGCAATAATCTTCTTCCAAACTTCTGTTAATGTTGATATTTTGACCTCCTCTGGTGAATCATGAATGTTCATAATGGCATCTAGAATGATGAATCTTTCAGAAAAGGTTTTCAATTTACTTTGCACAGATTCATCAGAGATATCACTATCTTTTGCAGCTGTAACTTTATGAAGCACATTTCTTAAATAATAATACTTGAAAATCAAACTTACTCCTTGATCCATGGGCTGCAGAATGGATGTTGTGTTAGCAGGCACAAAAAAACAATTAGTCTTATACATCTTCTTCAGAGCTCTTAGATGACTATGTACATTGTCAATGTGCAGTAATAGTTCAAAAGACGTCTTTTCTTCTGAGCACGAGTTCTCAACAGTAGGCTTAAATGTATTCAGTAAACCATGCTGTAAATAGATGTGCTGTCAGCCAGGCTTTGTTGTTCCATTTATAGAGTAGAGACAGAGTAGCAAATTTCTTAAGGGCCCTAGAATTTTTGGAATGGTAAATAAGCATTGGCTTCAACTTAAAGTCACCAACTGCATTAGCCCCTCACAAGAGAGTTGGCCTGTCCTTTGAAGATTTGAAGCCAAATATTGACTTCTCCTTTCCAGATATGAAAGTCTTAAATAGCATTATTATCCAATAATTGGCTATTTAGTCTTCATTTAAAATGTGATGTTTAATGTAGCCACCTTCATCCATAATTTTCTCTTGATCTTCTGGATAATTTATTGTAGCTTCTCCATCAGCACTTGCTGCTTCACCTTGCACTTTTATGTCATGGAAATGGCTTCTTTCCTTCAACTTCATGAACCAGCCTCTACTACCTTCAAACTTTTCTTCTGCAGCTTCCACACTTCTTTTAGTCTTCGCAGAATTAAGAGAGTTAGGACCTTGCTCTGGATGAGGCTTTGATTCAAAGGAGTGTTGGGATTTGTTGGATTTTTCTATTCAGACGACTAAAACTTTCTCCATATCAGTAATAATGCTGTTTTTCTTTATTATTATTTGTGTGTTTACTGGAATAGCACTTTTAATTTCCTTCAAAAACTTTTCCTTTTTATTTACAATTTGGCTAACTATTTGATGCAAGAGGCCTAATTTTTGGCCTATCTCAGCAACTGACATGCCTCCCTCACAACGCTTAATTATTTCTAGCTTTTGATTTAAAGTGAAAGACATATGACTCTTCCTTTCACTTGAATACTTTGAGACTATTGTAGGTATTCTAAACTTGTTATTGACTTAATTTCAATTTTATTTTGTCTCAGGGAATAGGGAGTCCCCTGAAGAAGTAGAGAGATGGGAAACAGCTGGTCATTGGAGCAGTCAGAATACACTGAACATTTATCAATTACATTTGCCATCTTTTAAGGTTCATGATGCCTCAAAATAGTTACAGTAGTAACATCAAAAATCACTGATCACAGATCAACATAACAGATATAATAATAATATTCAAAACTTAAAATAGTGCAAAAATTACCAAAATGTGAACCAACAAAAATGAAGTGAGCACAAGCTTTTGGGAAAATGGTGCTTATAGAGTTGCTTAAAGCCGAGTTGCTACAAACCTTCAATTTATTCAAAAATGCACTATCTAAAATGTACAATAAAGTGAAGTACAATAACAAAAGTGCAATATAATGAGGTATGCTGGTATACTTTCTTTCTTTCATTCCATGGAACTGATTTCCATACTATCATGTCTTCACTAATGTTCAGTTGTCTTCTTAGTATTTACCACAACACTTGGTATTAATCCTCTTTTTAAACTGAAGTTTTTCAGAAAAGGAAATGAATTTTTTGAAGTATTCCTACCTGAATAATATGGTTTGATTAAGCTCCTTCTCCCTTGTCTCTAATCTCATCCCATGCCTAATATGACCCAAAATCTATCTGAAGGTAATTCCTAGTCCTAACCTAAGGACTTCTTTCTTAATCCTTTCTCAAAAATTCCCATTCTTTAAAAAAATATGCATTGACTCTTTATTTTATAATTGTGAATTTATTTTTTCTCATTTACATAGTGTAAAATTTATTAGCTTTTATAAATAAATCTGGTGTGCCATTATTTCACCTTTGAAACCACAAACTTGAAATAATCCAACGTTGAATAGTAGAATGTTTCCCAAATGTCTCACTCTTCAGCCAGCTTCACAATTTTTTCAAAATGTACATATTCCCTAGATTTAATAATTCTCTTCCAATAGGTTTACTTCTTTATATAAATATTATGAATGGAAACTATAAATAACTACCCAGTATTACTTCCCATAAATAGAAAGTAACCACAAAAATAAGCACAATGAAAACAAATAAATTATTTAAGTCTGCTTAGATACTGGCTACTTGCTGTGGTTTATTCTCTTAAAAAGAGAGTTTAACTAATGTTGGCAGGGGGTGATGACTAGTACTAAACTCAACCTTTCTCTTTGATTTAATTTAAACAGAAGTATTGAAAGAAAACTGAACAGAAAAACACACATTTTGTAGTTCAGTGCAATTTGATCTCGGGTTCAAATAGGCTTAAATCACCTCCATTGCCAGTATGGTAGACACTCACCTTTTGTGGTCACTGATCTAACCTGCAAGTCTCAGTGTACAGCTGAAGAACCATAGATCCATAGGCATTGAGAAACTTGCCCAGGGAATGCAGGTCATCTAATTCCCAAAGTGGAATTCTTTCCACTGCTTCAAGCTTTCTCATCTAAGTATCAAAACTTGAAGCTGTTCCAATATGAAACTGTATACCCTACATTTCAGTTTATTTTATTTTATTGAATTGTATCACATTGAAAAGAGTGTTCTTAAAATAGTAATAAGTAACATGTATTGAGTATTCTTGCTTTGCAGCCCTCATATAAACTCTGCAGGGTAGCTGCTATCATTTTCTTCACCCACTAATGAGGCAACCAATACTTAAAAATAGATTAAATAACATGCTGAATTTTCTTAGCTCTTAGCTTTTGCTGCACAATAAATGAACACTGAGGTTGGAGATACAGGGAGAAGAGATACATGGTTGAATACATGTATAAATCTCGGCACACAAGTCTGAGCTCTTAACCACTACAATATACTTAGGACACATTTTCAGTTGGTTATTGGGATTTTTTTAACTGAGGAATGACTATTGATGTTAGATTGCATTATTACAATCCACTCTGTGCTCTTCTTTAGTGTGTAATCTGAGGTTGAAGTTTAAAGTAGGAAAAATAAACTAGGTCCTAGAATTTCCCATCAGTTACAACCATGCCCATATTTCCCTTGGGACTTCTGAAAGTAGTTCGACACAAACCATGGTCAGTCTCAGGAATCCTTGAGTGTGTCTCATTTATTGTTTGGTTTTTGGTGCTTGTTTATTTTAGACAAGGTCTGGCTTTGATGCCCAGGCTGGAGTGCAGTGGTGCGATCATAGAATCATAGCTCACTGAAATTCTCCCATCTCAGACTTCCAAGTAGCTAAGACTACAGGTGCACACCAACAAACCCAGCTAATTTTTGGCTTTGACCCTGGCTTCAGGCAATCCTCCTGCCTTTCTTTTAAAGTGCTGGCATTACAGATGTGAAGCACCACACTGGCCCCATTCATTGTTTATTTGTTCCAAACCCAAGAACTCTTTCTATACTGACAAAATCTCTCATGTAACTCCGGAAATGCTGCCATTGTTGTGATTCCACAGGTATGTAGAGTAAGAACCTTGTAAGTTATGTGATAAAGGCAAGAAAAATATTGATAGGGGGTTTGATACTGGGTATGAGAGAAATTTTCCCTAGCGATAAGCCTCTGAAAGTCAACCAGTAAACCAAGAAGAGGGGAGACCAGACTGTGACAGTGAGATAGTCCTTAAAATCAATCCTGTGCAGGACAAGTCCAGTTTGCTTCCTACCCCTCTCAAGGCAACTCCAAGCTAGAAACAGGCATTCACTTACTAACCAGGAAATGCAATTTCACAGAGACTAGGGCTGGATTGAGATCATGAAAACACCCCTTTTCCTTATCCTAGGTGACCTCACATTCTGTAACTTCTCCCCTAACATAAGGAGAGGAACTTTGTCATTGAAAAATAGTTCCATAGCAATGAGAAATCTAATCCCTAAGACCTCCTTACTTATTGTCCCAGATCCCCAAATTCATTTGCAAATGACTTCTAGGCAAATGCAAAAATATCTTATACTCTTCCTGGTATAATCATTAAGAGTAGTTTGCATACTCTGTCCCTTTGGGGTCTTTCCATAGTAACTCTTACTATGCTCTGAATGTGCCCCTCAAAATTCATGTGTTGGAAACTTAATCCCCAATGCAATAATGCCAGGAGGTTGGTTCTAATGGGAGATGTTTAGGTCATGAGGGCAGAAAAATGGAAGGGATTAATACCCCTATAAAGAGTTCGTCACCATATAAAGAGTTTGGGAATGGGTTTGTCCCTTTATCCTTCTGTTATGTGAGGATCCAGCAAGAAGGCCTCCCCAGATGCCAGTGCCTTGATCTTGGACTTGCCTGCATCCAAAGCTATAAGAAATAAATTTTTGTCCATTATAAATTACCCAATCTGTGATACTCTGTTACAGCACCACAAGTAGAATAAGACAACCCTGAGGCCCTAAGTGTGTGCTGCTTGTAAAACTCTTTCTAATTTTCTAAACTCTGTGCTGCCTGTAAGTAAGCATTCACTTAGAATATTCCCTTCTTGGAAAAAAAAAGATGGATGCACTTTATGTCTGAACTATCATTTCTGATTTCTTCAAGAATCCCTTGGGGATTTTTAGCTAAGAATTTCTCGAAAAATGTTTTTAGCAGAAGTTTTACTAAGCTCCTTAATTTCCTAACTATATGTAGGTCACTGTCAAATATGCTTTGCTCTATGCTAGTTGGAAACTGAATAGACTTGGGGCCATACTGACTTTTTAAATTGCTTACTACACTCAGTTTAAATCTAGTTATTCTTGAATAAAGTCCAATCATGCACAATGTAGAATCAACTCTTCCATTTAGTACTTTCTCTGTAAATCAGGGAAAATGGGTCTGTTCTTAGTCCATCATTCAAAAGATTTATGACCAGGTTTTCGGGCTATTTGTATTCGTGTAAAAATTCTTAGTCTGCTAAATATAAAGGGAGTTCCTAAAATCAAATAACAAAAAAATTGCTATAAAACAAACTGCTTAAATAAGACTACGATAAAGTAATATCTTTTGCACAGGAGGCTTAAACACTTAGATTAAGTAAACTAAGCAATATGAATAGGAAAACCTTTGGTTAACTAGAGTGGCTATTATTCAATTATTTTAACAAATATTGACTGAGTAAATCAGTATTATCTGCAAGGTACTATGTTGGAAATTATGGGTGAGAGATGGGTAAAAATAGCCTGTTCTCTTAAAGAGTTTGCAATCAAGTTAGAGATATATGAGCCCTTCATTAATGCCTGTAATACAAGGTGTCATTGCCTTAGACATGTGACCAGCTAATGGCTTTGAAAGCTTAGAGGAGAAAGGGATTATTTCTAGCTAGGGAAATATAAAGGTACAGCAAAGTAGATAGCTTCGAGGTAGATAGGCCATGATGAATGAGGATGGAAGGAAGTCTATAACAAAACCAAAACAAAACATAGATACATAGTGCTATTTTAGGAAATTGGAATGTTATGGTAAGTCTACAGATGGCAGAAGCAACACCACAGAAATGGAGTGTAAAATTTGTGTTAGAGGCAGTGTGAGTTAAAAGGTTATACCCAGATGGCAAAGGATATTCATTCAATTAATCTATCCATTCAAGAAATATGAGTTATGCAGTTTTTATATACCAGGCATTGTACTTGGGAATACAGCAACAAAAAAATTAAATGGCTCCATTCACAGAGCTGATAAACCAGAGAAAATAATCCTTAGAACACGCTATTTTTACTTAGATCTAAAGGATGTGTGGCAAAGGAAGGATGGGGTAGGGGACAGAGTAGAGAATGCCAGGCTGAGAAAACTGCCTGGAATGGACCCAGAGCCTAAATATAATTTGGGGCCTAAAATAAGATTTAAGATCATAGAGGCTCAATATTAAAATGGAATAAAATTAAGTTTTCCACTTACCTATTTATCACATTTTTCCTTCTAATTCTATCTGTTTGTTTAACAATGCCCATATTTTCCTTGCTTATAACTTTTTGAAAACACTGATAGGAAACTTTATTATGAAAGTTTGGTAACTTGAAATCTCAGAGAGAAAAAAAAAACAACAACAACACAGCAAGCGAGCAAACAAGAAACCCATCATGTCTCTAGAAAGGCTAAGACAATAGGACATGAGAAAATCTGACCTAACTGCAAGGTGTCTTAGGAAATAGAAAGAATGCAATATTCTGAAAAAGTTGAACATCAATAAAATCTCTTACTCTGATGCACATTGGGGGGGAAGAGAAGTCATAAATCTGGATCAAAATGTATTACTTCAAAATAAGCTTGAGAAATGATTTTGTCTATTATTCAAATTCACTCTAAAAATATTTATTAAGCATGCCTATTTTTGACACAGGACCCCAGAAATAAAGTAGTTTAAAAAAATAGATCTAGCGCTTCCTCTAACGAAGTTTACAGTCTCATGGAGGAGTCAGATACTATCCAAAGAGTCAGAAAAACACATGTAAGAGGTGTTACTGTGAAACAGTGCCATGAAGAAGATGCATACAAAGCTGAAAGAGAATACAGGAAGGGCATTCAATGTAGTCAGAGAGCTCAAGGAAGACTTTCCTGAGGAAGGCCTAAACGAAATATAAAGGATGAATATAATTCATCCTTGAAATATAAAAGGATGAAAATGAGGTAAGTAGGCATGAAAGGGAAGAAGCAGCCCTTGAGACAGAGTGATCAATAAGTACAAAGTCTCCATGGTAGGAGCAAGCATGACAAATGCATAGGACTGAAAGAAAACCAGGAGTAAGGTAGGAGTGGATGTGGGTACACCAAAGAGAAGGCATGCAGTTAAGATAAAAAATAATGGTGACTTGGACTAGGGTGTTGGTGGAGTCAGGATGCAGAAACAGTCAGGTTATGAACAGTTCTCTCTGCAGTCAAATCCCTTGGCTTTTGAGAATGATACAAGTCCCCAAGTTACCATGAACTGGCTCTGGCACCTGGAGTGTGTGAGAAGAACAGAGACACACACAGTTAGAATAGTAGTCAGGGATCGGTCAGAGAGAGCTAGATGGCCATGTTTTAAGCCATTTGGACTTTATTCTAAGGGCAACGGGGAGCCAAAAAGGTTGCTAAGCAGCAGACTGTCATAATAAATTTTACCTTTTAATAAGTTTATAAGTTTTTACTGCTGAAGAGTAAGAATTACTGAATGATTTTCAGCATACAAGTAGCTAGATCTTAGGAAAATTAACCTGACAACATTGTGCAGGATGGTTTGAAGCTGTAGAGAAGAATCTGGAATAAGAAAATCAATTGAAAAGCTATTTTGATAGTCTAAGAGTGGGGTGATAAATGGTCAAAATTAAGCACTGAAAATGGAATACTTTTTTAAAGAATAAGGGATGAAGATTCAGGAAATAGATCACTGGTTTTTCTTTAGAAGCTTATATAACTGTTTGGCACAGTGTCTTACCATCAACTTGCTAAAATGTGATTCTGATAATTGAGGAAGTTTAAAGTAATATATTTAAATGAAACTTACATATCATTTCTTATAACTACATAAGTTTGTCACAGCAAGTCCAAGAGTATGGAGTAAATTTAGCATCTACATACTTCTACATACTTATTAATATTGATGTTGTATGGGTGTGGAAATGGACTAGGGTAAGTTGAGATGGGTGGCAGAATAAGTTAGATTTCTGTGGATCCAGCACACTTCCTCCATGTCAGAAAAATGTGAGTCCACAATTCAGGCATAAGGTGACTTAGTGAAGTTACTTCATGAGTAAATACAGCTTAATGGAAGGCAAAAGGTAAGTGCTTCAGAGCCTACAAAAGGACTGCCTTTTTTCCATCACGAGACCTGAGACAATTGCCATTCAGCAATGAGTTGCACCGCCTTTCCACTGCCAGTCAAAACGTACACTTGAAATTGGAGTTAAATAAGAAGTCCTTTCAAGTTTTAATTTTAGAAATGTAGGACTCCCTGGACACTACAGGAGTAGAAGAGAATCCAAGGCTCTTCATACAGATATGTATAAAGTGTTGCAAGAACACAGAATCATTTACTCACTGGGAATGTGAGACTTTGAAGAGGATAGCAAACTGAACTGCCTTAAACAATCAAATCATCTTTGGATAATTTCAACTTCTTTTTTAGGTAACGATTAAAAACTTGACAGGAATAATGAGTTTGTGTTAGGTTTTGTGTTAATTTTAATAGGACAATCAAATAAGAATTGTTATTCCCAGTATTCAGAGAAAAATAAAGCTGCTCCATGGCAATAGTGTTGCTCTAATTTATAGTTCAGGCTTCAAATGACATTGATTCAAAGATCTATACGATGCAAACTACTCAAAGAGTACCAAATGTTGAGAAAAAGTCATCCTAAGTCACCTCTATGCCCCTTAGTTTGGAAACCCAAGTCATCATTAATACAATGGGCCATTTGTTCATTTGTTCATTCAAGCATTCATTCAGAAAGCAGCTCTCAAGGACCTATATGCAGTGATAGGCACTGGAACATTAAAATGGCAATCAGGAAACAGTTTCTACCCTCAAAGTCTATGGGAGAAGGTAGGCTTGGGGGGGAAAGCAACAACATATTATGAAAAGTATCTTCATCCAGATATGTACAAAGTGTTGCCAGAACATAGAATCATTTACTCACTGAGAATGTGAAACTTTGAAGAGGATAGCAAACTGGGCTGTCTTAAAGAATTGCCTCTCACAAAAGTTATGTTGTGCCTCTTTAGAATGTAACAAGGGTTATAAATTCAAGGTTCTACAGGAAACAGGTAATATTAATGAGTGAAGACCATATTCTGTCCTGAAGGGGCAGTGATATTATTATTGTGTAAGAATGTCACCCAAGCAATACTAGGTCTTTCAATTTTCCAAAATAAACTTGAAATTCAGATTTCTAAATACTGGTTAACGATCAATATTTTGAAAGGCCCTATTTTAGTTCAGGCTGCTATAACAAACACCATGTACTGGGTGTCTTATAAATAATCAAACTTTGTTTGTTACAGTTCTGGAGGCTGGAAGTCTGAGATCAAGGTACCAGCACGGTCAAGCTCTGGCAAGAGTCCCCTTCCAGGTTGTAGACTGCCCACTCCTCACTGTACCTTCACATAGTGGAAAGAGCCGGAGAGAGTTCTCTGGGGTTTCCTTTGTAAGAGCAATAATCCCATTTATGAGGGTTCCATCTGCATGGCCTAAATTACCTCCCAAAAGTCCCATCTCCTACCTAATACCATCATCTTGGGGGTTTAGGATTTCAACACGTAAGTTTCAAGGGGACACAAACATTCAGTCCATAACATCCTGTGTTAGACAAAGAAAATGCCTATGGGACAGATGATCCTGCTGGCCAGTGGTTTGCAACCTCTAATTTATCACTTCTGACTAATAGCACCCTAAGGTGACACATGGATAAGAGTTCATGCACTGTTATTTGTAGACTATTTCTGCCATAAAAGCTCTGAGCTATAACAAATTACCATATTTGTAGGAACTCCCTACGAACAGCCAAGATGCTCCAGCAATGCAAATTTTGGAAATACATGGCCCGATGGGAAAGAATTATGGCTCCTTTGGAGAAGCTTCAGCGTTCTAATAGAGTACTATTTCACTTAAAAATAATATTTTAGTTGGTCTAAATAGACTTTGGTAAGCATAAAGAATTAAAGTAACTCCTAAAGCTAAGCAATTTACTTCTTTTAGAGCTACAGCTGTGAGACCCGCTGGGAGCTATTCATGGGTACAGCAGGCCAGGTCTTTGTCAGGCCTACACAACCACCTGATTCATCCTTCTTTTCTATGAAATAGTCTCTCCTTGGGAACTTAAGCATGGCTTCAGCACAGGAGTAAGCAAGAAACATGCCATTTATGAACAATGCATCTCCATGAAGAATAGAAATTACCTGAATTTTCACCATTGTAAGCAAAGCAGATGGAGTGTAAATTCTTAGTTGAGATGCTCTTAAGTGCCTAGCCACACAAAGGGCCACAATTTTGTGGTTCCAACCTTACTGCTATTATTAGTTTTTCAGTTTTTAGAGAGGTAGCATAAGGGAAAAACAGAAGCCAAGAATTGTAATGGTATGAAATGAAGCATAATTCTAATAATCCTATGAAGCACAATTCTGCAGTTCTTGCAGAATGTTCTAACATCCCACTCACACAGATGTCACTGAAAGTAACCAGTCAACAAGTGGAGGTGGGTTCTGTGGTGAACCATATGATCAGCCAGAAACAAAATTGTATTAATGCAAAAAACAATTTCAGATCCAGCTATCAAATTTTGGAAAGCTGTAAATATATTCAACATTGGCAGTGCGTGGAATTATTTTGTTTGCTTCTCCCATTAATTCTTAAGTTTTAAATTTGAAGAGCTATTTGGAAAGAAAGAAAAGAGGAAAGAGAAAAAGAAAAGTTAAAAGAATATATTATTCCATTCCATACCATTGGACTGTCTTATTTCTGGTTATGACCACTGGAAAGTAAACTGAAGTGTATCCCTTTGTGAATGAATAGTAGTTGATAGACAAATAATATTCACTAGATTTTTGACAATAAGGTGAGGAAAGAGGCCCTCTTTTTATTGCTAGTATACATAGATACAAATTTTGGGAAAGGAAATATGGCATTGTATATCACAAAATCCTTTAAATCTACACTTTGGATACAAGTTCGCTGAGAATTTATCCTAAAGATATAATATAATAAATTACTTATTATCACTAATGATGGAAAACAAACTGTCATAAATAATGAATTGGTTAGGTAAATCATAATACATCCACACAATGGTGGGTCCCTACAATGAGGTAGATCTTTACAGTTTGTAACATAAAGAGCCAATGATATGTTGTAAGATATCTATAGCATATCGTAAAGTAGTGAACAAAGCAAATTTAGAACAGGATGTGCAGTATTTTATACACAGATACACACACATATATGCATGCATATATACACATATATATACACACATATGTGTATATACATGTACATACAGTGCATACTTTTTAAAAGATAAAAGTTAGGGAGAAGAGAATAATGTAAACAAGTAAAGCACAGCTTTCCAGAGGGTTAGGGAGGGAAAAAGAACTGGTGAATTGTGGTTCTATTTTACTTAGGCAATGTTTGAATTTTTCTAAACCATATGTGGCCAGCTTATTAGACCTGCTGGATTTGAAAAGTTGCGTCATTTTTCTCCCATCACCTCCTTCAAACGTGACCTATGGGATTATCTTCCCCGTGAGAGAAAATTGCATTCTTTTTTCCATCACTTTCATGTATTTGAATAATTTTGTTTTTAATTTTAAAAGTTTCACTCCAATATAATTGCAAACCTTAATCTCTCATCATAATAAAGCCTCTTCCTCCCCTGGTGCAATTCTAATCTCAACGGTGGGAAACAGAAGTCACAAAGAAGGGACCCAGTCTGCCTTTTCATTCCCCTTGTCCTACCTCTTTCCCTCTCTTCCCTGAACTGCCTCTCTTTCCTCCAGGACCACCATAGTGGTAGAGGACTGAGGCAGAAAGGGACAAAACGTTTTTTCTTAGCTGGCACAGGCTGTCTCACTCTCTCAGCTGTCCTGTACGCTGCCACAGCAGGTATTTGAATGCTGCTCTATCACGCCGAATGCATTTGTGCATTCCTCACACCCTCACAAGGCAAGGGCCGCCATATTGCCCTTAGTACTGAACCCTGGCTAGCCCTTGGGATTCACCCTCAGCCTCAGCTCTCAGTGAGCACTTCTGGCCCCTTTCTGGTGATTTCCCTCACTCCTGAAGGGGGACAACTCTCTTAGATGAGATGTTTAACAGACTATTCAAGCCCGGAATGACTGACCATACATCCTAGTTTTCTTAGCATGGCCTCAGTTTATACCTGTTGTCCTGGCATAATTTTTAATATCACTCTTTCACTTTCAAAATTGCCCTGATTTGAATAATAAATTACATAATTAACAATTGGTAACATCTAAGTAGTCTGTCAATAGTAGCCATCTATCGATTTTAAATTTCTTGATTTTGATAATTGTATTGGGGTCATGTAGGTCAATGTTCTTGCTCATAAAAATAAATGATGAAGCAATAAGAGGTAAGAGACATGACACCTGTAACTTACTCTCAAATGGTTTGAAAAAAAAAACAACAAACTTTATACATAGAAAGAGAGCAGGGAATGGGGAGAATGATAAAGAAAAAAACCCAAAAAACGTAAGACACATGTGGCAAATGTTAGCAGTTGATTAATCTCAGTAAAGGGAACACACAAGTTCTCTAAGTTAGATTGCAGTTTTTTGATAAGTTTTAAATTGTTTCCAAATAAAAAACCTTCAAAACGATTTTATGATTACCATATTCATTCCTGGCTCTCTTCTGAAGTAACTATTTGGTCAGAGGAAACAGATGCAGCTGAATAGGCTGTCTTCAAAACTGCCCTTTCCTCACTCTGCCATCAAAGGCTGCTTTTTGACCTTGCCCATCAAGAGCCATCTGACTGTTCCCTTCCCCCCATCCTCAGGGAACACAAGTCAAGCACTTCCAAGTACTTACATGGCTAGCAGCACAAGCAAGGCCTAAAGCTGCAGCCCACCAAGCAGCCACCAGGAGAATCTGAGGCCAGCCCCTTTTGCTTGCAAGTGCTGTCTCTTCAGTGGATTTGCTTATTAAATCCAGGTGGTGGTGGGAGGGAGAGGAGGTGTTGCATAGTTGAATGCCACTACTCTCTCTTCTCTTACAATTTCCCCTCAGAGAATGAATTTAAAATGCTCTTCTATAAGCCTTCTGGAAATGATGTGCCCTGGAGCAATCTGGTTTTTCTCAGAAAAGCCTGAACAGATATATCTAACTTCTTTTCTCAGTTGGAGCTTCAATAAAAATTCAGCCAAAGTCAATAGGGAAACGTCCCATTCTATGTCCTGCTCCATATATATGACTTCAGTGGCAGAAATATGTATGAAGATGTTTATATTTTCTTTGCATCACTGAAGAAGGATGATGAATAAAGCTATCTGTTTTTACTTTATATTTTCTTTTCTTGCATTTCAGGAAGAAAGGTAAGTCTTGCCCTTATGTCAGTGATGTGAAGTGCACCTGTCTTTCTGGCTCTCATCTGTGTGAGTCTGATCTCACTGATGAGATTCAGAAAGAAACAGGCAGGGCAGGCATAGCTTTGATGGGGGCAAAGAAATGGAAACAAAAAGAGATACAGAGGATATTACTTCAAATTTGGAAAAATATGGATTTCTGAGGGTCCTAAGAGTGGCAGAGACCTATATCCTATTGCCTTGTTGATCCTCAGGGAAATACCAGAACCTAACAAAAAAAAAAAGTTGTATAATGCATCTATAGAGATTGGCCTCAAGGGATTCAATCTCCCAGCGTCATCTAAGAAAGCTTAATGTCCCCCCATTGTGGCACGAAAAACATCATAGTCATCTGCCTGACAGTAACTAACTAGGTTTGGATAAGAATAACAGTAGTAACCCTGAAAAGCTGAAAATTAAAGACATTTTATCTCATAAAATTCTGGGGTGGCCCATGTTTATAAAACAAAGACGGCCAGGCGCTGTGGCTCACGCATGTAATCCTAGCACTTTGGGAGGCTGAGGCAGGTGGATTGTCTGAGCTCATGAGTTTGAGACCAGCCTGGGCAATACAGTGAAACCCTATCTCTGCTAAAATACAAAAGAAGTTAGCTAGGCATGGTGGTGTGCACCTGTAGTCCCAGCTACTCAGGAGGCTGAGGCAGGAGAATTGCTGTTCAAGAATTGCTGGGAGGTGGAGGTTGCAGTGAGCCAAGATCGTGCAACTGCACTCCAGCCTGAGCAACAGAGCAAGACTCCATTTCTCAAAAAAAAAAAAAAACCAAAAAAACAAAAAAACAAAAAAACAAAAAAAACCATAAATACATTTTCTTTTTTGGTAACAAAATATTTATTGTTACTCAGTCACTTCAAATAGACTTTTCTTTTACATTTTTCTTTTGATAGATTTTTGATAGATTTTAAAATTTTATTTTTAATTGAAAAATAAAAATTGTATGCATTGGCCAGGCATGGTGGCCCATGCCTGTAATCCCACCCAGCACTTTGGGAGGCCGAGGCGGGCAGATCACGAGGTAAAGAGATTGACACCATCCTGGCCAACATGGTGAAGCCCCGTCTCTACTAAAAATACAAAAATTAGCTAGGTGTGGTGGCCCGTGCCTGTAATCCCGGCTACTCAGGAGGCTGAGGCAGGAGAATCGCTTGAACCCGGGAGGCAGAGGTTGCAGTGAGCCGAAATCGTGCGACTGCACTCCAGCCTGGCAACAGAGGGAGATTCCATCTAAAAAAAAAAAAAATTATGTGAAACAATGTGATGCTATAATACATGTTTTACATTGTGGAATCATTAAATCAGGCTAATTATTAGTAACATATCCATCACATCACATACTTACCATTTATTTGGGGTAAGAACATTTAAAATCTACTTTTGAGATATATTGGCCATGTCATTATACTAACACTATAATAAAAGTCTCCTTTGTAAAAGTGGGTTTTTAAATTATAGATATAAAAATATGATTCTCCATATAGGCATACCTTGGAGGTATTGCCATTTTTGTTCCAGATTAACATAAGAAAGCAAATATCATAGCAAAATGAGTCACATGAATTTTTGTTTTCCCCCTGAATACAAGAGTTATGTTTACATTATACTGTAGTCAAAGAGTGTGATAGCATTATGTCTAAAATGTGTATATGCCTTACTCAAAAATACTTTATTATTGAAAAAGGCTAACAATCATCTGAGCCTTCAGAAAGTCTTAAAACTTTTTGCTGATAGAGGGACTTGCCTTGATGGCTGCTGATTGTTCAGGGTTGTGGTTGCTGAAATTTGGAGTGACTGTGGCAATTTCTTAAAATAAGACAACAATGTTAACTGGTGACATTGACTCTTCTTTTCACGAAAGATTTCTCTGCAGGATGTGATACTGTTTGACAGCATTTTAGCCATAGTAGAACTTCTTTCAAGATTGGAGTCAATCTTCTAAAATCCTGCTGCTGTTTTATTAACCAAGTTTATGAAATATTCTAAATACTTTCTTGTCATTTTAACAATATTCATACCATCTTCACCCGTAGTCGAGTCCATCTCAAGAAACCACTCTTTGCTCATCCATAAGAAGCAACTTCTCATCTATTCAAGTTTTATGATGAGATTGCAGCAATTCAGTCACATCTTCAGGCTCCACTTCTAACTCTAGTTATGTTGCTAATTCCACCACATCTACTGTTACTTTCTTGACTGAAGTCTTCAATCCTTCAAAGTCATACATGAGAGTTGGAATCACCTTATTCTAAACTCCTGTTAATGCTGATCTTTCACTTCCTCCCATAAATCAGAAATGTTCTTAATGACATCTAGAACGATGAATCTTTTAGAAAAGGTTTTCAATTTACTTTGCACAGATCCATCAGAAATATCACTACCTTTGGCAGCTATAACCTTATTAAGCGTATTTCTTAAATAATAATACATGAAAGTCAAACTTACTCCTTGATCTATGGGCTGCAGAATAGATGCTGTGTTAGCAGGAATTAAAGCAACATTAATCTCCTTGAACATCTCCATCAGAGCTCTTGTGACTAGGTTCGTTGTCAATGAGCGGCAATATTTTGAAAGAAATCTTTTTTTTTTTCTGAGCAGCAGGTCTCACAGTGAGATTAAAATTTTCAATAAACCATGCTGTAAACAGATAGACTATCATACAGGTTTTGTTATTTCATTTACAGAGTGTAGGCAGAGCATATTTAGGATATTTCTTGAGGCCCTAAAATTTTTGAAATGATAAATGAGCACTGGCCTTAAACAGAGTCACCAGCTGCATTATCTCCTAACAAGAGAGTTAGCTGTTCATTGAAACTTGAAGCCAGGCATTGTCTTTCCCTTTCTAGAGATGGTAGATCTAGATAGAATCTTCTTCCAAGAAAAGGTTGTTTCATCTACATTGAAAATGTATTGTTTAGCATAGCCATCCTCATCCATCATCTTAGCTAGATATTATGGATAATTTGCTGCAACTTCTACATCAACGTTTGCTGCTTTATCTTAAACTTTTAAGTTATGAAGATGGCTTCTTTCCTTAAACCTCATGAATGAACCTCTGCTACCCTCAAACTTCTCATCTACAGCTTCTTCATCTCTCTTAGCCTTCATAAAATGAAGACAGCCAGGGCCTTGCTATGGACTAGACTTTGGCTTGAAGGATAGTTGTGGCTGGTTTGATCTTCTGACCAGAGCACTAAACCTTTCTCCATATCAGAAATAAGACTGCTTCACTTTATTATCATTCATGCGTTTACTGGAGTAACACTTGTAATTTCCTTTAAGAACTTTTCTTGGGCATTCACAACTTGGCTAATTATTTGTTAAAAGAGCCCTAGCTTTCGGTTTATCACAGCTTTCGATATGCCCTCCTCACAAAGCTTAATTTCCTAGCTTTGGATTTAAGGTGAGAGACATGTAATTCCTCCTTTCACCTGAACACTTTAAGACCATTTTAGGGTTATTAATTGGTCTGATCTCAATATCGTGTGTCTCTGGGAATAAGCAGCCCAAGGAGGGGGAAAAGATGATGAAACAGGGCATCAGTGGAGCTGTCAGAACACACACAGCATTTATCGATTAAGTTTTCCATCTTATATGGGTGCAGTTTGTGGTTCCCCCAAACAATTACAATAGTAACTTCAAATATTGTTCATCACAGATCACCAGAACAGACCTAATATTAATGAAAATGTTTTAAATATTGGGAGAATTACCAAAAATGTGATACAGAGACATTAATTGAGCACATGCTGTTGAAAAAATGGCAGCAATAGCCTCGCTTGCTTAAAGCAGGGTTGCCAGCATCCTTCAACCTGTAAAAAACGAACAAAAACACAATATCCACAAAGCATAATAAAGGAAAGCACAATAAAACAGTATCTGCAAAGCACATAAAGGAAAGCATAATAAAACAAGGTGTGCCTGTGTATTGTTAAATGTGTTAAATCCCGTGATGACTCTGTATGTCTAGACGTAAATGAATCAACCTCGGAAGAACCTTCACTTAAATTTAAGGACCATGAACAGGTAGCCTCTGTAGCAATTTGAGCCAGCACCAATGGCTAGCCACCTTTGGTCTAGACATTAGCACCCATCATCCACCTTGAAGGATTAGATGGTGGTCGTAGGATCAGGGATGGCAATGAGCTAAAGTTCTTGTCTTCAACAGGAAACCAGAGAAGGCCTAGGAAGTAATTGCCTTGTGATTATTGGAACTTGCTCTCAATTCTGTGTACAGTGAGTCTTCTATCTAAGCTTCAGTGGTTTTTTTGCCGTTTGTTTTCTCATTAACTTTGCAATAACCAGACTACATGTTTTATGCAATTAATATTTTGGGCCCCATTTTGAGGATTATGTGGAGGTTTCACTGTATCATGAGGCACATTCTAGAAAGACTAGACCACTGAATTGAAGTACACTGTATGCCTATGGTGACTAAGTAAACTTCACCAGGTGATTCTCACAGTAGCCTTCCTATTGGCCTGTCTGGTCTGCATCTATCTACTCTTGCCTCTCTTTTTATTCTTAACAGAGCATTCAGGGTAATGCTGTTAAAATATAAATTAGATTTAATCTGCTTAAAACTGTCTAAAAGCATCTCATCTCACTCACACAATGATAATCACACCGTACCTGCAAGGGCTTCTATGATGGTCACCTCCACCCCATCTCTGGGGACTTATTTTTTTTTTTTTTTTTTTTTTTTGTGAGACAAAATCTCCCTCTCTCTTGCCCAGGTTGGAGTGTAGTGGCATGATCTCAACTCACTGCAACCTCCGCCTCCTGGATTCAAGTGATTCTCCTGCCTCAGCCTCCTGAGTAGCTGGGACTACAGGTGCCCACCATCAGGGCTGGCTAACTTTTTGTATTTTTAGTAGAGACGGGGTTTCGTCAGATGAAAGTCAGACGAAAGTTGTAGTCAGATGAAAGTTGTAGGTAACTTGAGGATTCAACACTTACAAATGACATCTGAGTTTGTTTCATTTTCTTTATAGATATATTGCTTTATTGAGTTGGTTGAGTTTCATCACATAGATGTGTTCATCAACCCAGAAACTCTCTGAACTCTGTCATTTTTAATATGTATGGAGACTTCATTACATAGGAATGATTAATTAAATTATTAGCCATTGGTGATCACCTTACCCTTCAACCCCTCCTCCCTGGAGGTCAGGGAGTGGTGCTGAAAGTTGCAACCCTCTGATCGCATTGTTGGTTCTTTTGGCAACTGGCCCCCATCCTGAGGCTATCCAGGACCCAGAGTCATCAGGTAGCTCATCGGCACAGATAAAGACATTTCTTTGGAAATCCCAAGGGTTTTAGGAGTTATGTGCCAGGAAAGAGGAGGATCAAATATATATTTACTGTTATAAGTCACAATATCACAATTATACTTCAAAGAGATAGTTCCCAGGTCCCTGAGAAAGACATTCCCGGTTTGTAACAGTAGTAAGAGGATTATTGAGCTTTTGAAAGATGTACCTACATTTCAAAAAGATAGAGAACAACTTACAAGTTTTCTAAAGTAAATGCTTGAAGAAAAAGCAGAAGTTTCTTCCCTAGTTTTCAATAGAAAGAATTAGACCTCTTATGTTTAATTTGTATTTTCTTTTACATGTGCAAGTATACCTGTGACCATTTCAAAAATCTCATAGTTTGAACATTATTAAATATATTACAGGAGATTTTGTTAAGGCTATAAACTTAAAGTGTATTTTCAAAAAAAATCTTTATCCCTGATAAATAAAAATAATATTTAATTCTGTCAATCTCTGTAGTTAACAAAAGTAATGGTGATGACAATGATGATGATGATTGCTGGTGTTTTTGATCTCTGTGTTAAGTGCTAGGCACTGTGTGATGTACTTTACATGTTTTCATTCTATGAGGTAGGATCTATTATATTTACTCTACAGATGTATAATATTAGGAAATGTTCACAGAAAGAAGTAAGTTACTTGCCCTAAATCAACAAGTGGTTAAGTGTAACGCTGAGGTAGTTTAAACTCCAGAGTCCATGCTTTTAACCCAAGTTCTGCTGCTTCTCACAGAATGTATGTGTCTTAATGGTAATAGAGATAATGGAGGTCATTGATTTTTAATATTGGCTCATGAGAACTTGGTTTGATCACCCATAGATGACAACCTGATGATCTGGTGTAAAAAGTAAAGTAGGGGTTCCTCTTCAAAGACTTTCCTCCCCATCTAATTAGGAATAAATAATAACTTCTCTTAGAAGCAAAATGTATTCAAAGACCTGTGCTAACGTTCTTAAATATCTGCTAGCTGTAATAAAGAAATCAATGTACTTTATGTTCTTAACTCCCACAATTTAGCCTAAATATTTGGCCTGGCACGCTTATACTGGTTCAAGCAAGCATTAGGTCATAGCCTGTTTCTCTTCCTCATTTGAAGGTGTTTTTACCTTTCTCAGCACTCCACAAGTTACTTCCTCCTTCCTTTGTTCTCCTCTGCCTTTGCCTCTTTTAAAAAGTTCAAAGTTGCTAGCCAATCAGGACAAATATAGAATGTGGGGTCCCGTTCCAGTCAACGGAAACCGGACACAGCAGTAGGGTGGACGCGTCAGGTTATAAATGACTCTGTCTCCTTTGTTCGGTGTACTCTAGTGGCAAAACTGCTGGTGAGTGTAACCTTTCTGCAGAAAGTAAAAATGACCTTGCTGAGGAAATGAGATTTATGTTCAAGTGCTATTTCTTTATGGCACTGGGGAACAAGCATTTCTAATATCTGTTCTAGCCCATGCCCCAAGTCTTCAGTCAAGAAACACTACTGGAGGTGGCAGCCAAGAAAAAGGGAAGTCTACAAGGCTTGAAGAACTGCTATTTTCCTTAGTTTAAGAACTATAAACATATATGTTCTGAGTGGAATCTAAGTAATTTAATTTGAACTACTAACGCACCCTTAATGGCGCAAAGTTTTATTTTTGAAAATCTAGATTAGAAAATGGAGTAAGGGGTAGAAATCTTGGAATTTATTGATAAGATTGTTGTGCTTGCCTCAGAGTCTCTCGGTAGAAGGTGCATTGCTGAATTCTGTTAAGAATGAAATAGAGAAAGCAGTAGTAAAGCTCCTTATTGCTGACAGCCAAATGCCTGCTGACAATGACAAAGTACGGGAGAAGGAGTCTTGTGGCTCTTTTCTCTGGCAATATGATCAGCTACTGGATAAACAATATTAAAGGCAGAACTCTACCTCCAGGGCTTCTCTAGGAGGACAGCTTGGGTCTCTGACTGTGTTTCCTTGCTCCTTTCGCACCAGCCTCTGGTTAGATGGTGCTAGAGGCTGAACAGATTTAGTAACATTTTCTTTCTGAATACTGACAAAAGAAATAACATTTAAGAGGTTCACATTTTTATAGCTGCTTTTTTGGAACAATGCCAATGTGAAAGGTTTGGGCAAGAGAAGGGTCTTTGCCCTTTCAGGAAAAGAATTCATATGGCTATTATTCATAATTTTAAGAGATGACAACAATTTAGGAAAGACTTCCCCAGAATCTTAACTGAATTTTTGAACTCATCCCAAATAGTAATCAATCATTTTCCAGACTTTTTTTGTTACACTCAAGTCTCATGGATTTTATTTCCAAATGTGAGTTGGCCTGAAGAAATAGCCATACATTTGTGCTTACCTAGAACATGGCCCATTATACATTGCCTTATGTGGGATGAAGAATGGTAGGCTGGGTTTCTAGGCTTTAGGGTATTATTATATCTTTAGGCAGTAGGAAATATCTTTGCCTCTTAGTTTTTGGTTCAGGAAAGCTAGTGGGATTCTGATTTAGGCAGATGAGGTCAAGTTCTAGAACATATATACATATGCTTTATGTGAGCTCAACAGTAATTCAGGGACTTCAGCAGGCATTGTTATTATCTACATTTGCTAACTGGAAAATTGAGGTTTATAGAATTAAGGTGACTCGGTGACTTGAGCAAGTTTAGTTTGTAAGTAAGTAGCAGGAATGAGAATCCATGGACTTCCCTGACTGTGCCCTTTCTGCATCACTGAACAAAAGTGCCTTAGGCCAGGGGTCCCCACCCTCCAGGGCTGAGGACTGGTACTGGTCCATGGCCTGTTAGGAACTGAGCTGCACAACCGGAGGTGAGTTGTGGGCTAGTGAGCATTACCACCTGAGCTCCTCCTGTCAGATCAGCAGCAGCATTAGAATCTCATAGGAGTATGAACCCTATTATGAACAGGGCATGAGAGGGATCTAGGTTGCACGCTCCTTATGACTCTAATGGCTGATGATCTGAGGTGGAATAGTTCCATCATGAAACCACCCCTACACGCCCCATCTGTGGAAAAATTGTCTTTCACGTAACCGGTTCCTGGAGCCAAAACAGTGGGGACCGCTGCCTTAGACAGAGGACGTTAGAGTGTTGGTGAATGGTCCTTTTGCCCATAGCTACCAACTTCTTCAGACTTCTTCTGCAGCAGGAAACGTGGATGCTTTTCACTCCCACTCAATCAGGGCAGAGGTCAGAAGCCAAATTGCCAATCAGAGTATAGCCAAATTTACATAGGGACATTATCATGAAATAGCATTGCTTTTTAAAATCTTTAACTAAGCAACAAATTCAATTTGTTTTTGGTATAGCAGGAACCCTCAGCACAAATTGATCTATGTGTATAAAGCATCATCTATTTTATTTTACTTTATTTTATTTTGAGACGGAGTCTCTCTGTTGCCAGGCTGGAGTGCAGTGGCACAATCTCAGCTCACTGCAACCTCCGCCTCTCCGGGTTCAAGCGATTCTCCTGCCTCAACCTCCCAAATAGCTGGGACTACAAGTGCACGCTACCACACCCAGCTAATAATTTTTTTGTATTTCTTATGCTCTAAAACAATGCCTTTAACAAATTTGATAAAATCAATTGTTTTTGTAATTTTCAATGGTCACAGAGACAGGTTTTATTATTTTTTTTATCCTTTGCACACAAACTCCTTAAATATCCTCTTTAAGAAAACTGCCTTTTCAGTTTTCTTAAGGTTGATGTCTTCATCAACCACCCGATTTATAAACTGACTAATCTCGTGAATTGTCAGAAAAATGTGATAAAGCTTCCACTGAGGATCTAATCCCAGTGTTATATTTTCCATTTCCAATGTACCTGTTTTTAGTTATGTTTTGCCTATTAATGAGGCTTCTTTTCCTAATATGAAACTTAGGGAAAGTAAACCTGTAACAAGGCTTCAGAAATATCATACACCTAAGATATCCAGACTTCTATATACCCAGTAAGTGCTATATGTGATTTATTACAGAACTTGATAGTTACAAGGATAGAGTGTTATCTCCTTTCTTTGCTTGAATATATATAGGAATTGAACTGTTTTGTACTCACCTGTCTCCATTATCCCCCAAAGTCCTACCAACTGCCCAGTTAAATTTAAATTTCAGATAATGAATTTTCTTTCCATTGTAATGTGCCCCCAAATATTATCTGGGATATATTTATACTTAAAATATTATCATTAATTGAGGTTGAACTAGACATCTGTAGTTTTACTGGCTAAATCTGGATACTCCATAATTGAGTAAGTTGCTGTCTCAATAGTTTCATAGTCTTTGGTCTGAACCTGCCTCTTAGCAGAAATAATGCAAATCAAATGCCTTTCCACTACCTATTCTCCCTTCCTTTAAATTAGACGGTACCAGTCAGTGAGCTTTCCTCTCTAATGTTTCTCATAGAAGATTCACTTAGTTCTTATAAGAGTAAAAAGGAAAGCTAAAGTTTAAAACTTGAGTTTAAGGCCTACTGCTGCCATTAATTTATTGTGAGACCTCTATAAACTACTCTGCAAGTTCTTACTCACTTTATACTGACAAAAAATCAGTTGGGTTTGATTGTTCTGTGAACTCTTCCATTCCAAACATTTTTTGGATATGAGATGCATCTGTTCCATTTCATAAGATGCAGAGAAAACCAAGTTTCTACAGTAATTACTTTAAAAAGAACACCGAGGACCAGTTTGTATCATTTGTAAGGATACATAGGCATTTCATCATATTCCACAGAAACTGTAAGGGCTCCAACTAGTCAAAAAGGGATAAAAACCAACAATAAGAAAGGAGATAGTGAATTTGAGTAATAAAGTCAGCAAGCCGTAATATATTACATTTTAACAAATGTCAGGTGCAAAGAGAAATTGCAACTGATGCTTGTCAAAATGACAAGAAAAACTTTATTCAACACTATTGAAATAGGGGAGCAAGATTGAACTCAACTCCACTGAAACCAAAAGCAGGAGAGTTTTTAAGCACTGGAATGGGCTAGTGGAAAAGGGCTAGGGGACATTAGGGAGAAGATTAGTCAATGTGATTAGGCCATCTGTGTTTATTAATAAGTATGGATCCAAAATAGGCTCCTACTCTCTCACAGGAATTGACTTTGTTAATAATTACATTTCAGTGGGAGAGCTCATACATATATATATATATATACACACACACACACACATACACACACACACGAGAGTGAAAGAGAGTTTTGTATTTTTCAGATAATATACATTGTTCCTTTGTGTTGATAAAACATTTATCAAATTTATCTTGTAACAAAAAACTATGATATATTCTTCAAAATTTTAGATTTAAAGTTATATTTCCCAATTATCACTCAAAAGAATTACAAATATGCAATAAAAGTGCAGTCAAAATATGCCAACTTAACCACGTGAAAATTATCACCTCATCTCTTAAAACTCCTGGATAAAAGAGAAAATCAAAACAAATTACAAATAATCTAGAAAGTAATTTTAAAAAGAATAGTTTAGACAATTATAGACACCCAAAAATGTTTTTATCATTTACAATAAAACCTGAAAATAAATAAGCTGAGTATTCAAGAAAATAGGAAATGAAAAGCAAAATATATCAAAAGCAAGTAAGAAGACATACTTGAAAATAAAAGCTTAAAGAAAGTTTCAAAACTAAAAGGAATTATAAATTAAACCAAAAGGAACTTATAAATAGCTGATTTATAGCAAACTTAATACCAAAACACCAAGAATAAAACACACGCCGAAAGAGATGAATTACAGTATTATAACAAAGTGATATCAGCGATTCTATTGCAATATTAACCAACATTTGAGTGCTTACTGTGTACTTACTATTCTAAGGCCTTACCATATTACTCATTTAATTATCAGCAAAATAAATATTCTTGAAATAGCCGTTTTACACATCAGAAAACTGCAGTAGTTACACAATATATTTCCATAATAAATTGGAAAAACCTAAAGAATAATTTCTATCAAATTGTAATTTTTTAATATCCTCTAATAAGGGATAAACTATTAATAGACCAATATCCACAGAAGAAATTTATATGGTAATTAAGCACCAACAATAGCATTTTTAAATACCAGGTGCTGATAGTTTTGTAAAAGTATTATCTAACTTTTAAAGAAAAAAGTTTTTCATTGTTGTTATGAAAGATAGAAAGTTTTACCTTCATTTTATAAAGCTAGTAAGTTCTTAATACCATAACCAAATAACCTAACACAAAAAAGAAAACTAGAACAGCTTTGAAAACAATTTTGAGAAAAAAACAGTAGAGGCCTTACACTTCTCGGTTCAAAACTTACTGTAAAGTCCCATGTAATAAAGAGTTCAACTCCATTTTTCTGATGTTTGACTGCTGACATTGTTTAAGCCTCTTTCTCTGCTGCTTCACATCTGGGCAGGCTAAGAAAACCAGCTCCCTTATTTGGAAGGCACCACCAGGAGATTCAAACCAGCTGGTCCTTGCTAATCTCACCCCCTAACTACAATAAAAATCCCAAGCCGGTCTCTTTTCTTGCTCTATTGAGGAATTTTTAGACAATCTTGGGCCAGCCTTGTTCTCCCCAGAAAGCCTCCTCATGTAAGTAATAAACATACTTATCCTCTTTGTGGTGTAGGTGTGTGGCGTTATCATCTTGACATTTGAATCAGATTTTGAGTTGTGGTCCATCTATTCCAAATCAAGACACTGCAGTGTTGTCATAAGAACAGAAATAGATCAGAAGAACAGACTTTTTAAATTTTAATTGTACTTTAAGTTCTGGGATACATGTGTAGAATGTGCGGGTTTGTTACATAGGTATACATGTGCCATGGTGGTTTGCTGCATCTCTCAACCCGTCATCTAGGTTTTAAACTCTGTATGCACTAGGTATTTGTCCTAATGCTCTCCCTCCCCTTGGCCCCTATCCCCCAACAGGCCCTGGTATGTGATGTTCCCCTCCCTGGGTCCATGTGTTCTTATTGTTCCACTCCCACTTTTGAGTGAGAACATGCGGTGTTTGGTTTTCTAGAACAGACATTTTTAATGAATTTATTTTTCTGGCAAAAGTTTCAAGGAAGTGAATGTCTTTTCAAAAAATTGTATTGGGACAGTTGGTTATCCATCGGTCCTTAGACCATGAAGAAGTTTATGGAGATTTAATGGAGAAGATTACACATAACTTGGAGACACTAGACTTCACGTATAATGCGGAAAATAAATGAGGGTTGTTTTTCCCCCCTTTGAGGGAAGGAATGAGTGACTTCATGGATGTATAGCTATTTATTAAAATGTGTTATAGGGTGCTACTTTAAAATAGATATTAAGTAGGCAACTACATTTATTACATGAATAGAGTGTCATGCCAATGTGAGAAAGAGAAAGACAGATTAATAGATAGACAGAGAGAAAGAGAGAGAGAGAGAGAGAGAGAGAACCATGTGTTATATATCCATACTTTTAGAAGAGTCTAGAGACCTATATAGAAAGACACATACCAGGCTATAAATACTAGTTACCTCAAAAGGTGGGAATAGGGCCTTAAGTGGGGAGATTACTTACTTTTATACAGTTTTGTTTGTAATTTTAAAAAGTTTAATATGCATATGATAGATTTTTATTTTAAAATAATAAAGAAAATTATTAAATGCTTTTAGCCAGCAAAAAATGTTACAACTAAATGACTAATGAATTTCAAATATCTATTCAGAACCGTTCAAGAGACAAGATGAAATGTCAGCATGCACATTCTAAGCTCTCTCTATATAATGGAAATGCATGCTTTAACTGAAAGACAAAACAAGATTATTGGCCAGCATGCTAACAGTCTTTAACAAATGTGGAATCAACCTGCTGCCAATTAAAATAAAAAATCTAAGCTGTTGCAAGTGACTTCCAAATATGTCCCAAGATGTTCTTTCTTGACTTCAAACTTTGTGCTCAATCCCCATCTTCACCCTCTAGACTTTCCCTTTGTGGCAAAGGCATTAAGTAGTAACAGAGCCACTATTTTTGATGCTTAGGTCTAGCACAATAATTTCAAATAAGAACTAACATTAGTATAAGAGGTAGAAAGTCACTCTTCCCTGAAATCTCATTATCCAATTCCAGAGACAGGAACAACTACATTATCCCTCAAATGAAAGTAAAATCCCATGGATGTACATCTCAGATGAATCAGTGAAGACAACAGCTACCTTCTTCTTCCTAAGTACTGAACAGGTTATATTTGGGTTCAGCTTCAGTTTTAATAGCTGAGATTTGCTTGATATTGAATATTAGTACAGAAGTAAAAACAAGAAGGGGAGCTCTCACTCAGGTAGAAGCAATCCATATATAGATGGTGATATCCTCAGCTAAGTATATGGCTGATTATCTATTACTAAAAGCTGGTCTAAGAATGCTTTCTTCTCCTTTCCAAATACCTCCCTCATAAAGCAATTCATTTCACATTACAAATCAGAAACATTTCAAGATGATAGTGAGTGCTTCATCTCTGTAAAGAAAAAGCACTTTCCACCTAGATGCATCCTGTTCCCATCCCTGGCAGCAAATGACCAGGTTATCAGGACAAAAATGTCAGGGAAGAAAGAAAACGTTTTATATGCAATCAGTCACCAATTACAGTTTGTCAGCAGGAGAACAGATGTGAAATGAGTTTCCTTCTATTGGTATTCCCTGGGTATAACCCAGTGAATCTGAACTCTGAATGAATGAATAAATAAAACCCCTGCTATGCCATTCCTCTGCAACAATTCAGCTGTCTGGTGACATGATGATTAGTGGATCCTTTTTTTAAAAGAAAAAAGGTTTGTATTTATTTTTGCTAATAAGCCAAATTTCTTTCTCTGTGTTATGGACCAAAGCTCAGGCTTTTATTCTGTTCTGTTGGCATTATTTCAAGATTTGTAAAGATTAATATCCTAGATGGGACCATGTTTTCAACATCTGATGAACTAATCACTGGGAAAAATCTGAATTCATCTCGGGAGTGCTGAAAGTAAGAACCAGGATTCAACAACATACTTTAAGTATAAATTTTCACTAGAGTTACATATCTTTTTAAAAACAGTCTTGATTTATTGTACTTAGTAAGTACTGAAGGAGAGTTTGTTTCCTCTAAGTCTTGAATCCAATGTAGCCAGTCAGACACCAACAGATGGGTATCTATTTAGTAAGGTAATTTTTCTTAAAGCCTAACCCTTGGTTAATAACAGGCCTTCCTGAAAGTCAGTACACAATCACCTGGAATACAGAAGGAGCTGTCACTGAAAACTGAAGATAAATATAGTCCTCCAACCAAAACTTCTAATTACTCCAGTGGCAATAATAGTGGGAAAGTGTTCTCTTCTCCCTTTGCCCCAGTGCTAGATCTGTGTGTGAAATCATCTTCCATTAGAGCTCTTTGAGACACCGAAGTCGGCGTCCCACAGCAAGGTGATTCCTGATAAGCTTTTGGATGAGACACAGATCAGCTGTTATCTAAATAGTCAATATTTATTTCAATCTGTATTAGAAAAATAGATATAACTAGCATATGGTCATATCAATATTGTTGTTTAAGATAAACATTTCTTTAAGTAATATAAGTGAATAAAGAAAAATATTAAGTAAATAATACTCAAGGTCGCTTTTAAGTATGGAATACATATAAGATGGTATTCAGATGGCTGAGGTTAAGAGAATTGTGACCAAAGGTGCACACACTCTGTACTTAGGCTGCCAAACACCTCTGAACTTAAGAGTCAGTAATGTTCATACATCTTCTCTAACATCTCATAAAACTGTCTGTGATGGTTAATATTGAGTGTCAACTTGATTGGATGGAAGGAAGCAAACTATTTTTCCTGGGTGTGTTTGTGAGGGTGTTGCCAAAGAAGATGAACATTTGAGTCAGTGGACTGGGAAAGGCAGACCCACCCTCAAGCTGGGTGGGCACCATCTAATCAGCGGCCCGCGTAGCTAGAATAGAAGTAGACAGAGGAACATGGAAAGACTAGACTAGCTGAGTCTTCTGGTCTTCATCTTTCTGCCACGCTCGATGCTTCCTGACCTCGAACATCGGACTCCAAGTTTTTCAGCTTTTGAACTCTTGGACTTAGACCAGCGGTTTGCCAGGGGCTCACAGCCCTTCAGCCACAGACTGAAGGCTGCACTTTTGAGGTTTGGGACTCGGACTGGCTTCCTTGCTCCTCAGCTTGCAGATGGCCTTGTGACTGTGAGTCAATTCTCCTCAATAAATTCCCCTACATATATACATCTATCCTATTAGTCCTGTGCCTCCAGAGAACTCTGGCTAATACACTGTCCTTCATTATCTTGCCACTGATACCAACTTCAGTATGGTAGACTGTGCTCCATACTTGATTCTGTGACTTGCTTACTATGTAATTTTTGGCAATTATTTAATTCCTCTGAAGCTCAATTATTTTATTAGGAAAATAATCCCCAAACCTACCTTATGTTCAGTGTGGTAAGGAGTAAATGTTACAGTGTAGATAAAGGGTAAGTATAGTTCCTGCATGTAGCAGGCATTCACAATCATTCAGTGTGTTGGGGGGGAGGGGGTGTGGAAGCCTCTTTATTTCTTATGCAGAGATAACACATCCCTGCTTCCAGTCCACTCCTTTGCAATTTGTTCAGAGGATGATAGTTGAGATTATCTTTGTGCTATTACAAAACTTTTCTAATCAAAACCTTCATAGAAATTACTTCCACTTCTAGGAAAGTAGAATAGATGTATTTTTCTCTATTCCTACACCTAAACACAATTACAATCTCTGGACATTATATACAAAAAATGATTTCAAAAATTTAAAAGGTGGATAGAGGCAGACTGGCTAGGGACCTCAAAATATGAAGAGCAACTTACGGTCCCTGGGTTGTTTTTTTCTTACATTAATATCTTAGACGTAGAGTTTATGAAGCCAGCCACCTGGAAAGGCCAATGTGCATAGATAAAACTGCTGCCCCACACCCCCAAGTAAAAGTCTGTTCTCTCTAGGGAAAAATTCCGGAAAGAAGCATCCAAGAAGAGAAAAAAAATTTAGATAATAACTACTCGATTTAGCAAACGTTGGAAAGAAAAAACAAAGTATATTCTGCCCCCTGCCCCATGCCAGCAAAGGCCAAATGAGTAACCTAGACTTTCACCTACAGCAGCCTGAAATAATCTCCTCCAAGCCTCTTAGAGGTGGTATTTTTAAAAGTTCAAGTAGGAAAAAAAAATAACTTTATCCTTCCTAGGTGGTAACAAGACCCCCTCCTGATGCAAGGTCAGTGGTGACAATTTAGAGAGTATGGGCTTCTATCCCCAAACCATCAGTAATAGGCGCTCCTCCCCCTCCCCCCTGAAGTGGTGTCAGAGGAGGCACAGTGGAGAAACTGAACTTTTACCAACCACCCAGCAGTAATTAGGCCACATTCCTATCCCAGCCCTTCATGGTATCAGTGGAGGGTGTGTAGGGAGAAGTAACAAGGCACTCTTAACCCTCTCATCCAGTAAGGTCTAGGGAGAACCTGAGCCTCCACCCACATCCAGCAGTAGTGATGAAAGGGACCAAGTCCAGGTAGGAAACTTAGACTTCTGCCCCAAAGGCAGTAATAAAATAGAGGTCCCTTTCCCCTGCCGGAGTGATGTCAAGAAAAGTTAACTAAAACAGAAGGTTTTAATATGTTTTAGACTCTAAAAACACAACACCCAAATGTTGAGGCTATATATATGTTGAGTGGTAATAGAAAACCACTGGTCATATCCAAATTATTCAAACTGAACGAAAAAGGCCATTAATAGATAGATATAGTGAAATAATAGACATGTTAGAATTATCTAACAAAGACTTTAAGCATTCATCACAAAAATGCTTCAAAGAGCCATTATAAGCACACTTAAAACAAATTAAAAATAGAAGTCTCAGCATAGAAATAGAGGATATAGAGAAGAACCAAATGAAAATTTTAGAAGTGAAAAGGACAATAACTAAAAAAATTTAAAAATTAATAAGCTCAACAGCATGAGGGGGACACGAAAAAATCACTGGGTTAGAAGATAAAACACAATTAACCAATTTGAACAATAGAAATAGCAAACTGAAAAATAAAAGTGAACAAACCTTCAGGGACGTGTGGAAATGTAAGAAAATATCTAACATTCAAGTCATTGGATTACCAGATGGAGAGGAGAAAGAGAAAAAGGCTGAAGATATACTGAAGGAAATAATGCCTAATGACTCATACAATTTAGCAAAAGATATAAACTGACAGATCCAAGAAGCTAAGCAAACTTAAAATAAATTCAAAGAAATCTCCAAGACACATAATAGTCAAATTTCTGAAAACCAAAGACAAAGAAAATATTTCAAATGAAGAGAAACCAGAACATCACATCAATAGAAAAAAAATTGAATTATAGCATATATCTCATAAGAAATCACAGAAGACAGAAGTGCCACTACATTTTCAAACTGTTAAAAACCAGACCTATCAACCCAGAATGTTATCTCAAGTGTAAATATTCTAAAGAGATGAAAGGAAAATCAAAACATTCTGAGATGAAGGAACTCTAGATGAATCCTTCACCAAAAGATCTACCCTTAAAAAATGGATAAATGAAATTATCTAAACACAGGGGAAACAATAAAAGAAGGAATCTTAGCACACCAGGACAGAAAAAGGAACACAATAAGCAAGCAAAAAAAAAAACAAATATGTATATGAATAAATATAATAGATGACCTTTATCATCTAAAGTTTTTTTAAGTGTGTTTGATGGCTGAATCAAAAGTTATAACAATGTCTGATATGGTTTTAAAGGTAGGTTTAGGAAATATTTAAGACAATTATAAAATGGCAAGTATAAAAGGGCCTAAAGGGGAATAAAGTTTCTACACTAACTCAAGCTGGGAAAATGATACCACTAGTAAACTGTGATAGGTTATGTATATATAAAATAGTACCTAGAGCAAACACTGAAAAAGCTATACAAAGAAATACACCAAAATCACTATAAATAAATCAAATTGGAATTCTAAAGAAAAAAAAAGTTTAAGTAACCCACAAAATGTCAGAAAAAAGAAAACAGAGAAACAACAACAACAAAAAAAGAAAAACGTCAGAAAACAAAAAAATCCAATAATATACTTAAGTCTAATATGTTAATAATGACATTAGTGTAAATGGTCTAAATACACCAAATAAAAGGCAGAAATTGGTAGACTTTATAAACATATGACTCAACTATATGCTGCTACAAGAAACTCAGTTTAAATATATGACATGGAGAGAGTGAAAGTAAAAGGATGTAAAAGGATATTTGTGCAAACATTAATCAAAACAAAAGAGTGGCTACGTTAATATCTGTCAAAGGAGACTTCATTTCAGACCCAAAAAATTTACCAGATACAGAAAAGGACATTATATAAAAATAAAAGGGTTATTCTGCCAAGAAGACATAGTAATCATAAATATGTATGCATCAAACAACAGATATGCAAAATAAATGAAGCAAAAGCTATTGAAATGAAGGCAAAAACAAACTCATAATTAGAAACTTCAATAACCCTCTCTCAACAATTGATAGAACTAGACAGACAATCAGAAAGGATATATTAATAGAACAACTCAACCACACTAACCAACAAGATCTAATTAACATTTGCAGAAGATTCCACCCCAGAACAGCTGAGTATTCATTTTTTTCAACTGCCTACAGAACATGAACTAAGATAAGCCATATCCTAAACCTTAAAATAAATCTTGACTGAGCACGGTCGCTCACGCCTTTAATTCCAGCAGTTTGGGAGGCCCGGGTGGGCGGATCACCTGGGGTTGGGAGTTCGAGGCCAGCCTGACCAACATGGAGAAACCCCATCTCTGCTAAAAATACAAAATTAGCCGGGTGTGGCGGCATATGTTGTAATCTCAGCTACTTGGGAGGCTGAGGCAGGAGAATCTCTTGAACCTGGGAGGCAGAAGTTGCGGTGAGCCAAGATTGTGCTATTGCACTCCAGCCTAGGCAACAAGAGTGAAACTCCATCTCAAAAAAAAAAAAAAAAAAAAAATCTTAAAAAGTTTGAAAGAATTGACATAGAGTGTGCTCTCTGCCCACAATGGAATCAAATTAGAAATCAATCACAGAAAGAAATAGAAAAATCTTCAAACATTTGGAAACTGAGTAATATATTTTTTCATAATCTGTGGGTCAAAGACAATTTCCAAGGGGAAATAAAAAATATACTGAACTGAATGAAAATAAAATCATGACATACCAAAATTTATGGAACATAACTCAAACAGTGCTAAGAGGCAAATTTATGGCACTCAATGCATATGGTACAAAATTGTAAATGTCTCAAACCACTAAACCAAATTCACATCAAAGGAACCTGGAAAAAGAATAAGGACAACAACAAATTCCAACAAACAGAAGGAAGAACATAGTAAAAATAAAAGCAGAAATCAATTAAATAATGAAAACAGAAAAACATTCATGAAAAACCAATGAAACAAAGGGCTGATGAGCCAATTATTTGAAAACATTAATGCAATTAATAAATATCTAGCATTACTGATAAAGAAAAGACAGAAGACACAAATTATCACCATTAGGAATAAAATGGGAAATCACTAGAGACCCTGCAGACATCAAAAGAACAATAAGATAATATTATGAACAATTCTACACTCATAAATCTGACAAATTACATAAAATGGACCAATTTCCCCCAAAATTCAAACTATAATTTACCCAATATAAAATCAAGAATTGGGATAGCCCTATCATTATTAGGGAATTTGAGCCCATAATTTAAAGATTCTTTTTAAAAAAGAGATCTCCCAGTCCAGATGGTTCTACCAAATGTTTAAAGAAGAAGTAACATTAATCCTACACAATATTTTCCAGAAAACAGAAGAGGAGGGAACACCTCCCAGTTTATTTTATAAAGCTTATGTTACTGTGCTGTCAAAATCAGAAAAAAGAAAGTCCAAATAAAAATCTAGAAACCATTATCACTAATGAATATAACCACAAAATCTTTAAACAAATTATTAGCAGGTAGAATTCAGCAATATTAAAAATAATTACACAATATGACCACATGAAGTTTATGAAGAAAAATTATGTGATAATATAAATTGATGCAGAAGCACTTAATAAAATTCAAAACACATTCGTAATTTTTTAAAACTCTCAAAAAATAGGAATGGGGACCTCCCTTGAATTGATAAAGATTATCTACAACAAACGAAGAAACCTACAGCTAACATTTTATTTAATGAAAAGACTGAATGCTTTCCCCCTCAGATTGGGAACAAGGCAAGGACACACACTCCTACCACCTATTCAAATTAGTGTTGGAAGTTCTAGCCAATGCAATAAGGCAGTGAACAAAAAGGCATATAAATCAAAAACAAAGAAATAAAACTACCCTTATTTGCAGATGACACAATTGTCAATAGAGAAAATAATACAAAAACTTATTTAGAAAAACACCAAATTCCTAGAACCAAAAAGTGAGTTTTGTAAGTTTGCAATTTAAAAGATAAAGATACAAAAATCAACTGTATTTCTATATACAAGCTGTGAAGCTATAACCTATACAATTTAAAACATGATACCACTTACAATCACCAAAACCAACCTGAAATTCTTGTCTATAAATTTAATGAAATATATATAAGACATGTATGCTGACAACTGTAAAATGCTGAAAAAGGAAATCAAAGAATAAATAGAGATACATACCATGTTCATAGGTTGAAAGAAATTCAGAAAATATATCAGTTCTTTCCAAATTGATATACAGGTTTAACATATTTTTTAACAAAATCCCAGAAGGAATTTTTGTAGATGTAGACAAGAATATTCCAAAATGTATGTGGAAAGAAAAAGGAAGAGAATAGCTAAACAATTTTGAAATAGAAGAATAAAGCAGGAGGAATCACTCTATTTCAAGATTTTTTACCTAGTGACAGTAATCAATAGTGTGTAATTAGTTACTGTTATTAGTGAAGAAATAGACATGGATCAAAGGAACAGAATAGATAGCCCAGAAACAGACCACATAATTATGCCCAAATAGTTTTGGGCAAATGAACAAAAGTAAATTCAATGGGGGAAAAAAGCCTTTTTATTAAGTGGTGCTGAAACAAATGAACATCTGTGGGGGGACTTACAAAAAAAAAAAGTTCAATCTAAACTTTACACCTTTTCCAAACATTAACCCCAAATGAATAACAGACTTAAATCTAAAATAAAAAAATTTATAAAACTTTTGTAAATATCATAGGGGAAAACCTTCAGGATCTAGGGCTAGACAAAGGGTTCATAGATTTGATGCCAAAAGTATAATTAAAAAAAAAAAGAAAACGATTAACTGAACTTCAACAAAATGAAAAGGTTTTTCTCTGCCAAATATCCTGTTAAGAGGATGAAAAGACAAGTTATGAACTGGGAGAAACTATTTTCAGACCACATAGCTGATATAGAGCTAGCATCTAAAAAATAAAAAGAACTCTCAAAACTCAGCAGTAAAATAATTAATAATTGTATAAGAAATGGGCAAAGGCATGAAGAGATATTTTGCCAAAGAGAATAGAGAGAGAAAGCAAATAATTTTTAAATATATTTAGCCATTAGGGAAATGCAAATTAAAACCTCAGTGAAATTCCACTATGCACCTATAAGAACGGCTAAAGTTAAAAATATGATTAACACAAAATATTTGCAACAATGTGGAGAAACTGGCTCTTACATGCATTGATAGTTGGAATCTAAAATGTTACTGCTTGACAGTTTTTAAAACACTGAACATGCAACTAATATATAACTCAACAATTATACTCCTAGACATTTATCCCAAAGAAGTGGAAATTTATGTGCACACAAAATCCAATACTAATAAACAGGAAATTAATAAATAAGAAAATATGTTCACTATTTAATTTCACTATCCTTTTGCTGTCATTCAATCCCATCTAATGTGCTTCATTCAAACAGACACACATACAAATTTTCTCTCTCTGTCACACAAACACACACACACACACCCTGCTTGATATCCCATGACTTCCAAATACTATCCCTCAGACTCATCTTAGCTACCACAGTGTCTATATTCTCCTTCCAACCTTACTTCAGTGTTTCTCACAAACTGAAATGCCTGCCCCCAACCCCTCTCCAGACATGCCAATCCTGGTCCTTTTCAAAACCAGTTTAATGTTCACCTTCTTCTGGAAGCTAGCCCTTAGCTTCAGGGCACATAGTGATCACTCTCATTTCTCAATTTCTATAAAACTTAATTTTCATATATTTGTCTTGGCTGAGATTCACTCCCTTGTCAATACAAAGATAACTTTTAGATGATCCTCTCTCCCTAATCTGGAAAAGAGCTTATTTTCCTAAGAAGATAACTCATTAATTGAGGGCAGAGAAATACGTTGTATACTTCTCACATCTTCTATAGTACTCAGTATAAATATTTACTTTGATCATTTATCAAACATTAATTAAGCCTTTACTAAGTACCAGGCTCTGTACTCAGTACAGATAACTCTATTGCGAATGAGAGAGCGGGGATTATGTTCAGTATTTGTGGATGATGGTACAACTTTGAGCCATTTTCACTTCATAAAGGAATAATTAGAAAACTAAAAAAAATTCATGTGGCCCATGACCCTTCCCTTCCCTCAGGATCAGGCTTTAACTAAAATGTTAACTAAGAAGGGAAAATGCCCCACATGATGAAGGGCAATGATGAAAGCCTTACAGCTAATAACAAATTGAATGTAGCTCCCTAGTGTCAGGAATACGACAAGGATCTCTGCTATCATCATTTCTGGTCAACATTCTAACTTAGAGAAATCAGGCAAGAAAATGAAATAAAAAGAGCCCAGAAGGAGACAAAACTGTCTTTCTCCCCATTTTGATCATCTATGCAGAAAATGTGATGGGATTCACAAATAAAATACTAGAAAAGCTAAATGAGTTTATCCAGGCTACAGGATACAAAATCAACACAGAAAAATAATTTTATTTTTGTACACTAGCAAAGAACAATCAGACATGAAAACTTCAGAAAAAAAATAACACTTAGAATGGCATTAGAAAATATGAAGTCCGCAGGGATTAATTTGATAATACGTGCCCAATATCTGAACACTAAAACTATAAAACATTACTGAGAGAAATTAAAGTAGACCTATGTGAATGAAAAAATACATAGTTTTCATAAGTCAAAAGACTCAATATTTTGAAGATGTCAGTTCTTCCCAAATTTGTCTATATATTCAAAGCAATCCCAATCAAAACCACAGTGGGTTGTTTTTTTTTTTTAATTAGCAGTTGATTCTGAGGTTCATATGGGGGGAAAAAAGGGTCTAGAATAGGACTTATTTTTTTTTTCTCACAGACAGAGTCTCCCTTTGTCACCGACGCAATAGTGCAGTGGTGCTACCTCAGCTCACTGCAACTTCCACCTCCCAGGCTCAAGTGATTCTCGTACCTCAGACCCCTGAATAGGTGGGATTATAGGCATGAGCCACCACACCCAGTTAATTTCTGTATTTTTAGTAGAGACAGGGTTTTGCTATGTTGACTATGCTGGTCTGGAACTCCTGGCCTCAAGTGATTTGCCCGCCTCAGCCTCCCAGAAAATAACTTTTACAAAATCAAAGTTGGTGCACTAATTTATGAGCTGATTTTGATTTATTACTCTTCAGTAATTGAGACATTGTGATATTGACATAAAAATAGGCAAATAGGTCAATGAAGCATAATAAAGATGTGGAGGACCTAGAACTCTCTAAACTGTTAGTGAGAATATAAAATGATAAAACTACTTTGAAAAGCAATTGGTCAGTTTCTTAAAAAGTTAATCATTCATTTAATATTTGATCTAGCCATTCCATTCCTAAAGAAATGAAAGTATGTATTCATACAAAGACTTGTACATGAATAGTCATGGCAGCTTTATTTGTAACAGCCAAAAACTAGAAACAACTCAACGGAATGTTTAAACATTTTGTGGCATTTCCATGCAAGGGAATATGAATTTGCAACAAAAAATAGTGAACTACATGCAACAATATGGATAAATCTAAAAATTGCTATGCTGAGTTAACACAGTAGACAAATAAAAGAATATAAACTGTACTATTCCATTAATATAAAATTCTATAAAATGCAACTAATCTATAATAAGAGAAAGAAGATCATGGTTGCTCAGAGAGGGAGTAAAGAGAAGTGGAGAGGGAGAAAGAGAGAAGGGATAAAGGAGCGTGGGCAAAATTTTTGTGCTAATGTATACATTTACTATCTTGTCTTTGGTGATGGTTTCATGTGTGCACACATTTGCTGAACTTATTGAATTCTACATTTAATATATACTATTTATTGTACATCAGTTAGATTTCAATAAAGCTGTTTAAAAAATACTGACCAAAAAATCCCAATATTATTGCCTCAAACCAATTTAATTAGGATGTTTAGAAATGAGATCCATCCAAGCGGCCCCAAGCATTAATATCTTTTAAAGCTCCCTAAGGGATTCTAATATGTGTCCAATGTTCAGAAGCACTACAATACTTTAATAATACCCAGAAGCTCTGGGTATTAGTAAAGGGAGAATGTAATCTGCTATGTACTATGTACTACAGAATACAAGCAATGGGAAACTAGGAAGAATTCACATAATCACTTCAGAAAGAAATCAACATTGATCTTGGAAATATAAGACACATTTAAAAAAAAATTTGAGTCACTGTGTAATCTACAACATTAGCTACTCTGAATTTAACTAATCCTTTATTTGGAGAATTACACAGAAAACCTTCAGGCAAGACTCTAAAGGGGAGGATTCTATTGACTCTGTGACATGGTGATGGATGACTTAGGTTGTATAACAAATTTTCCAAGTGGGAAAACATACACATACATACTCTATGTTTTTATTTTAGATTTTCCCATGGAACTCTTATAAGAAAGGAAAATCACAGTTTAAGATTAAAGTAGTTCCTTCACATAACTCAAGTTGCCATGGTTTTTAATTTTTCAATTAAAAATTATTGCAAAAAGCAAGCATTTTTATTTCTTTTCTGCTCCAAACTTAGTCATACATTTGCAGAAACCAATGCACATGTACAGATATCTTCTATTAAAATCCTTGGAATTTTGAAGGATGATAAATATTCCTAAGACATCAAACAAGGTTACTAGAGGCTTTCTCTCTATAGTCTATGGCTGGGCTTCAGAAAATTACAGACAACTTTACATTGCATGCATATGTAAATTTTGCAAAATAAAGAGGACAGAGTTTTTATACAAAGGGCTTGCTGATCTAAAAGGATAAAGGACAATTACCTCAGAAGAAACGTATCTAAGCATATTTTTTATCCACTAGACTATACTCTCCAATGGCAAAACAACTTCTCTAGAGTGCATGGCGGTTTGGGTCTCAGGTCACCCTGAGTGCTTTTATAGAAATTGACTGCAATGTTAACCAAACCTACTGAACAGCTCCTATTACCTACTTGTATGAGTTCCATTTAATATATTGGCAAATCTTTCTTCCTCAATGGCAAGGTATATTTGAGGGATGATGACAGATCATCAGCTATTCTTACTGACTACCCCCTATGTATGGTTCTCTGCTGGAGTACTTGGATGAAAAGCCAGGAGTCACAAAGTTAGAACTTTTCTGAGTAATTTTAAGGGACCAAGTGTTTTAAAAGCCTTTTTCAGTCATTTTCCCACAGGCCTAATTCCTCTCTGAAGTAAATGGAAAATATACTTCAATGAGAAGGATTATGAAGTGATTATAAAGTAGGTTGCTCTGATTCCACTGAGTTCAGGGGTCATCAGAGACAAGTACATACAGAAGGAATGTGAGGGCTGGAAAAGACCAGAGATGGTCAGCTAGTGAGAAAATGAAAACGTAATGGTTTTGGAAGAAAGTCAAAAAAGCTAATCCTGCTTTGAAAGGAAAATATGAACATGTTATATTTTTAGAAATACTGTGCTTTTTGTCCATAAAATTCACAAGAGGAGAAATTTACAAAATATTTTTGATCCCCAAGCAACATATATTCTTTCTGTATAAGGAAACATCAAAGGTTGCTGTCAAGCTTGCATTTATTGTTCCAGTCACGGGAGCCTCCATAACAAATAAATCTCTCTGCATCAACACTTCTATTCCATTTCCTTGTAAATTTCCTCTCTCTCTCTTTCTCAAGTTTCTCTGATTGGCTCAACAAACACAATAATTGTCCCACCGCACAAGAGCTTTTTCTCTTAGCTCCACCTAAGACACTAGTATTAAGACAATTTATGCTTTTCAATTATGAAATCTGGTCCCACATTCACAGTCTTGACTTCTATATTTATTTTGGTTCTTTTATCAAATCCCCATAGGACAGCATTTTTTTTTTATTTTATTGAAGTTCCTTATAATGAACACTAAATTCATGGAATTGTCTCACCAATATTGAGGTTCAAAAAAGGAAAACCACGTTAAATGGGAGGGGTGAATTTCTAGGCTTGTGACTTATGATGATGATAAGTTTAATAAAAGAAGATGATAACAGATAAACAGTATAGTCCTTAAAGGGTTACAATTATAAATGTGCTAGACAGATTTAAAGAATTACTTGGATCTGTGGTTTTAAACGGTTGCATGATAACTTACAAGGCAAAGATTAAATGACTTCTTGAGAATCACAGAGGCAATGTCTTAGGATTTAGGCAGAAAGAATCAAGGGTGATCTTAAAAAAACAGAACCAGAATATGTAAGCTAAAATAAATCATGGTCTAGGCCAAGTTAAAATGTATTGGGGAAAAAATGTCTTGAGCAAATGGGAGTAAGACCCATCAATTTAATTGTGTAACTCCCTTAGTCACTATAGACCATGATAGAATGCCTCTACTCAAAACAACCATATTGAAAACTATTGTTTAAAACAATGACCAAGGACAGGGGTTCTCAATGTGTGGCCCCGGGACAAGCAGCAACAGTTTCACCTTGACCCTTGCCTGACATGCAAAATCTCAGGCCCCACCATACATGCACTGATCAGAAATAATTCTGGGGGTAGGTGCTGCCAATTGGTGTTTCAATATACTCTCAAGGTGATTCTGATATTCCCTAAAGTTGAGAACCAATGGCCTACAAAGATCTAAATCACTTTTCTGGTTTGTAGTTACTTTCCTTTTTGGCTTTAGCCTAAAGTGGGGACTGAAGGTATGTAGAGACCGTATTTTATAAATGAGTGTATGACTGTGCTTGAATAGTATCTTCTTTCCCCATATTCCCCTTCTTATTATAAGAAATTATAGCTATTGAAACCATATTGTCCATTCAATCCTTGTTATTTCTTTCTTGAAAACTGAGGAGAATCTGTCATCTTTATCTTTGCTAACACTGACCTAATTCCGGCCTTCACTAACTTATTCAAATGTTCATCCCCACCAACTGATCTAAGCCCTTTCCCCTTGTGTTCCCTCCCACTCCCATTATAATCAGAGTAATGTATCTAAACATAAATCTCTCATTGCTTGATCCTCCAAAGACTTCCTCTTCCCTGTTCTCTTATCTACAGGACAACCCACACTCCCTGGCCTGTTTTATAAGGGCTTTTATTACCTAGCTCCATCCTACTTTTGGGGCTTAACTCTCGCCTCACCTCATCAATTATCCTGTCCTTCAGGCACCATCAACGTCCTAGTTATTTTGGAGCCTCTCAAAATCCCTTAGGTGCCAAGGCCTATGGTTACTCTCCCTGGCCTGGACAACTAGAGTAATAACTAATACACATTCGTGAACTTAGGATTCCACTGATTCTCCCCTCCTTGCAGTTCTCTCCTGTATCGCTCTCCTTGCATTCAGGAACTAAAGCTGGATCAGCTAATTGGATATACTGAACTGGGCCAAAGGGAAAAGGCCACAGGAAACCTCTCTAATCATATGCATACTTTAAGAAAGACCTTCTGAAAGAACTGTTCCTGCTCCTCTGCTAATCCATCCATGACCCAGCAAATTAAAATTTCAAGTTCTTGAGGCAGAAAAGTTAGTAGTGTAATAGCATACTAGACAAGTGGGGAACATTTGGAGCTCGAAGCATAAACTTTTGGATAACATCACGTCAGCAGAATACAGATAACACCTCCTGTATACAGATGCATTGATCAGGTATCCTAAACTACCTGGGAGAGTTCTAATTTCAGAATTTTTTTCATTGTCCCCTAAGTTACTAATTTTAACATTCTGTCATATAAAACATATCCGAGACCTCTTATGTCATCTAAAAAAGCCATCAAAGTTTTCTCACCTATTGTTTTAATTTTTCATTTGGAAAATATGGTATCTAAATCAAAGGTCATTTGTCCAACACATAAATAACTCTGATCCAAATCTGAGATCCACGTAATGTCAGAATTAGAAAAACATTTGTGACATCTTAATTTCTCCATTGAGAATAATCTCTCCATGACCTTTTTAAAACGTAACCACAATTTGGACAGAATAACTCTTATTTGCAGCTGACCAACCAACACTAAATGTGCTGAAAGAGGGACTTTTTAATTTGCAACTAAAAAGAAACCAGTGCTAAATTCAATGATTAGTGTCACTTCCTTTCATTCTGCCTCATGTAAATATGGAAGTTGGCAAGTGTTTTATTTCCTGCTACAAGCATTTCGACTTTTCTATTTCACAGGGATTTTATTGATACAGTCTAATGCCAATTCTACCAGTTCAGAAGAGCCTAGTGAAATAACAGCAGTGTCTGAAAACAACCATGATTGAAAGGATGTTTTCGCTGCCCATTTAGTTCTTTTCTTGGATGGACAATTATTGTTGATATCCATCAAACCAATGATAATGGTTCTTGGGTCAATGGCCATTGTTTATTGTTGCTTTTGAGTCTAATTGGCCTTTTAACATAAAAGGAAGTTTTCTAAGAGGAAAATGAAAATGGTGACAGAGAAAGTATTGATAAGAGATTATCAGGAATACATTCTCAGTATTCCTGAACCTATTTGAATTTCTGGGCCTGAATTTAGAGACCTTGTTATATAATTAGAGTTTAAAGTAATAGTCCAAATTGATAGTCTGGATTCTATGAACCAAGTATTTCTCATCAGAAGAAATCATAATTTCAGAAACCTAAAAACATCACCATCACTTGATCGGAAATCTACTATGTAAAGTGAAGAACTATGTCGAATATATTTCAAAATTTGTGAAGATTCCTCACACGAAAAAGCTTTTTTGTTGCCATTCCAGAGAGTATTAAAAACTTTTGAGTATGCATAAAGATCAAAAAGGAATACAGCTGTAACAGCTCTGTAATGCATGAAAAAGACTGTGCATATATCATGTGATTAACATATTTCCAGAACCAACACACGTGATAGAGATGATATAAAAAGAGGAGGTAGCCTTATGCTTCTGAAGGCGTAATGCTTGTGAAGCCTGTGGATCTACAATGCTTATGACCTTCATATACATGATATTATACCAAGACACCTAGCAACATCTTAGTCAAAGAAAGAAAAGTCAGCAAGCAAGAAAATAATCATAATTTTTAAATAACTCAAATCTTTACTGGCATTTCTTTAAAAAAATTACGGATATGCATTGATCAGGCCCACACATTTTAAAACCCCTTTCCTTTTTTTTGCCCACCCACATCCCATGAATACTTCACTCAGCTTCTCCCTCATCCTTCTCTCCTACTCTTCCCTAAATTAATTTTGCAAGTTAGCACCCACACATTTACCCTTCTTCACTGCTTTTCTCCTGATTATGTCTGTATAAACAAAAACTCAGAAGACCTAATCTGGTAAGCCAAGAAAGACCCTTTTTGAAGAATGAGGTAAGAGAAAAGAACAAATCAGGCCAAGCCAAAATCTTCTTCAGAGGTTCAGAGATTCATGTTACTCATTTCCCTTCCATACAAATCTAACAAATTATCCAAAATACCCTATCACTGCTTAATTTGACACTCTTCAGCTTAATTTCATCTATAACAGAGGAAGTTTACAAAGTTGCCAAAATGAAGCTACTTTTGCTCATTTTGGGTTAAGAATGTAGGTCAAACCACTTTTAGAAATAGAGAAAAAGATATTTCCAGTTTAAGCAATCAGAAATGTTTTACAATTGAAACATTTTAGGAAATTATTTGGTAGATATTCCCCTTTTTCCCTCAATGCCTTGCATATAATAGTTTCTCAATAAATAATTCTTGGTTAATTAAACTTTTAGAATAGTTTTCTAATTTCTCTTAAGGATCCAATCCTGTTAAATTTGTAAGATTTAATAAACTTGGAATTATTTCCTAGCTCTACCTGCCTTTCCATGGCGCCTGGGTATTTCAAAGGCGATTTTCTCAGACATAAACATTGGCAATAGTATTTCTAGTGCATCTTACCATAGGAAGTACACCAATTATCCAACAAACCCATTAATGACAGTTGATGAAGTGCTGTCAGAACATCATGTTAGTAAACACATTCTATTCTACTCTGGCTCTTTAGAGAACTCATCCATACTTTAAATTCTACTGCCTTGCCCAAGTGTGTCTGCCTTCCTTTCCCCACCCAGACACAAAATGACTCACTGATTTTCATTTGTCCAAAACTGAGTATATAGTATAGCACATAAAAGGAATCTCAAAGCTATAAAGCATTTTGTTACACAATCATAAGGGAATCCACTTCCATTATTCAGAGGAATACATTCAGCTGTTAATGACTAATGCAACAAATTTCTTTTTAATGTAGAAAAGAGGAGGTGTTGACATCATATCTTGATGAAGTTTCAAGTGCTCTTTCTCCCCTTCCGTTTTCTGTAACTTGTTCCATGTCCCCCTCTTCATACTGATATGTACATTTGTTTCTAAAATAGAATCAGACTAAATGTGAATGTCTGCTTTTTCTGTGTGTAGAAGTTGAGTCAATGCTGCCCCTTTTAAAAGGAGAGTAAGATGCACTATTACCTACCATTCCTTCATACAACAGGAATGTTCCAAATGACTCTTATGTGCCAGGATCTGTGTTGTACCCTGAGGATACATTAAAAAGTAACCAAAATTCATAGCACTTATAGTCTTATCGAAGAGTTAGACCAGAGGTTGACAAGCCTTGGCCCATGGATTAAATCTGGCCCACCACCTCTTTTAGTAAGTGAAATTTTATTGGAACACAGCCGTATTTGTTTTCTTGTAATAGTAGGGTTGAACAGTTGCAATAGAGACCATATGACCCACAGTGCCTAAAATTTCTACTCTGTGGCCCTCAACAGAAAATGTTTACCAACCTTTCAGATAGAAAATAAACATAAACAATATATGGATTGCAGATGGTGAGGTATGCACTATGAAGAAAACAAACTGCTATGATGAAAGACAGTAAGGGCTGAGTGGATACAGTGATCTTTCTCAGAGGGTGATGTTTAAACTGGGATTAAATGGTGAAAGGACTGACAACATGAAATACAACAGGAAAGAGCTGATCATTAGGGACCATGATGTTTAAAAAGGTAAGTGGCTCTGGAACAGATCTCCTGGGTTCCGATCCTGGTTCCAACAGTTACTAGGAAGTGACCTCGGGCATCTCTTTGTGCTTTAGTTTTCTCATCTATACAATGGACATAGTATATATGTCTATATTTCACCGTGAACACTAAATGAACTAATATGTATACAGCGTTCAGAACAGGGCCAGGTACAGAGTAACCATTCAATAAATGTTATTTATTAATATTTTTGTTAATTGTGTTATTGCTATTACAATTATTTCAAAACCCTGTGACTAAAAATATCTTGGCATGTTCAAGGAAGAAGTAGAAGAAAAATATTACAGACTGAAGCAGACAAGAAAGAGAGTGACAAGAGATGGCATACATAAAATAGATATAGTTCATAGTAAATTGTACTTTTTTAAAACATAATGGGAAGTCGTTGAAGGTATTTTGGCTTAATAGTGATTGATACTTATGGTTTACACAGAACTTCTGGTTGCTTGTGGAGAATGCACTGGGAAAGACAGGAGTTGAAGTGGAAACGGCAATTAGCAAACTACTCCAGTAGTCCATGCAAGAAGTAATGATGATGTTCTAGGGTAGGAGCTGTGCAGATAGAGAGGTCTATTCTCTGAGGTCCATGACTCCACTATCTGGGAGATTCTCCTCTTCCTTTGCCCTCCTTAGCTAGAGCTGAAGTAGCACTAGAGAATGTGTCCATTAGGAGATAACCGCTTTCTCATGCAGCTTCTTGCCTATAGAAGGTTGGTTGCTTTTTATCCAGGTTAATGACTTTTAACATTAAACACTCTGTAATTTTTTAGTTTGATTCAAGATAGATTCAGGTGCCACTAGCCACACCTACAGTTCTTTTCTAGACATATTTCTTAAGTGTGCTATTTTTATTTCCTCTCTGTTATGCCTTTCTCCCTCTTTCTAACTAATCAAAACACAGATCAACTAGGCCTTAGAGGGAGAGACGTACCTTTCATGTCTTTTACTTGAGCAATTTTATCTTATTGAAAAGAATTTCTGGGTCCCCCAACCTTAACTGGATCTTTGTTCTGGAACACCTTGGTCCACACAGAAGTTTAAGCAATGGTTGTCACAGCCAAAAGTTTGATTTGATTCCTACCTTAAGGCTGTTTCAATCAGACTCTGTTGTTCAAAGACCTTTCATTTTACATTTTACTGGTTGGGATTGTGAAGAAATTTCATAGTCCATACCTGGAAGTTTCTGAATTTCTAGACTCTATTTCCTTGTATTTTTTTTAAGTCCAATCCTTTTGAAATCTTATCTGTTTCTTGTAATACCTTGTTAACTGTAGCCAACAGTAACCAAATAAACTATTAATGTTCTATTTTCCATACTCTTTTCCTAGAGTTATAAGTTCTTCAGGTATGATCTGCCTTTCTCATTATCACAGGCAAGAGTTTTACCAAATATTTTGGGATTCCTTACTTATCTTTGCAGCCTCCAATAGTCCCAAAGTCAATACCATATTGTTAGACCTTCTGTTTGGGCAAAAATTCAACTTCAGTATGACAAAGGCCAGGTTACACTGAAATAATAAATAATTGCAATCTTATAGACTTATCACAGCAAAAAATTTATTTGAGACTCACAGTTTCTTTCCAACGTGGGATGGATGACAGGGTAGCTCCGCTCATGTAAATATTGAGGGACATAGAATTAATGCAGTATTCCTTTCAGTGCTACCCAGTGGAGCATTCCTTTGAACAGTTGGAAAGATAGTGTAACAAATCATCTGTAAGCTCTTAAAGTTACACATGACATTTCTGCTCATATTGCATTGGCCAAACAAATCACGTGGTTATACCTCATGTGAAAGGCAGTAAGGGAGGGCAATCCCACCATATTGCCAGAAAGTCAATAACCTAATTCGTAGACATCACTAAAGACCACCATAGACCCTTACAATTTTCTCCATTCCAGAAAGACTTGTTTTATTATTGACATGTTGGTGTACACAAAGTGCTCAATAAATGTTGAATGAATTAGGGAAGTTCAATTCAATAAAAGATTTATAATTCAATGTATACAGTGATTATAGGGTATAGAAAGTTAATTTAGTCAACTAACTATATTTACTATTTGCAAAGCTTTACCTTAGTCACTGTGTGCTAGTTTTATTCTCTGACCTCAAGTTACTAACGCTACATATAGATGCAGATACAGATGAATAGTTGTAAACAGAACAAAAAACACTTACCACAACCATGATTATTTAGAATAGTAAAGGGATAAAATGTTCTAGTAAATTTAACTTTTGGTAAACTAAGTTTTAAACATAAAACCCATTTACTTTATCTATTATTTTAGAAGAACTTCTTTTGTCTTTATATATAGCTATAATGTTCTTTTTAATGGATGTGTAGTAATCGATGGTATAGAGTTGTCATAATTTTTAATCATTTATATACAGATAATTTTTCAGTATTTTCTATTGCATGTAACATTTCTAAAATATACTTTATAGCTTTTTTTGTCCATGTTCAAGTTTTTTTTTTTACTTTGATTTTAGCTTCAGGGGTGCAGGTTTGTTATACAGGTAGTTTGCATATTGCAGGGGTTTGCTGTACAGAGTATTTCATCACCCAGGTAATAATCATGGTACCCATTAGGTAGTTTTATGATCTTCTCCTTTCTCCCACCTTCCACCCTCAAGTAGGCCTCAATGTCTGTCATTCTCATTTTTGTGTCCATATATTTTCAATGCTTAGTTCCCACTTATAAACGAAAACATGTGGTATTTGTTTTTTTGTCCTTGGATTAGTTTACTAAAAATAATGGCCTCCAGCTCCATCCATGTTGCTCCCAAAACACATAATTTCATTCTTTTTTTATGACTGCATAGTACTCCATGGCATAGATGTACCACATTTTCTTTGTCTAGTCTACCATTGACAGGCATTTAGGTTGATTCTATGTCTTTGCTATTGTGAATAGTGCTGCAACAAGCATACAAGTACATGTGTCTTTATGGAAGAATAATTTATAGTCTTTTGGGTATATACCCAATAATGGGATTGCTGGGTTGAATGGTAATTCTATTTTAAGATCTTTGAGAAATCACCCTATTGCTTTCCACAATGGCTGAAACAATTTACATTCCCACCAGCAGTGTATAAGCATTCACTTTTCTCCATAACCTTGCCAGCATCTTATTTTTTAACTTACTAATAGTAGCCATTCTGACCTTTGTGAGAGGGTATGTAACTGTGGTTTTCATTTGCATTTCTCTAATGATTAGAGAGGTTGAACACTTTCTCATAGTGGTGACCATGTATATGTCCTGAGAAGAACTTTTAATTTTGTTTTAGTCAAACTTCCTGCCTTTGGTAATAGATGTTTTTTTCAGTGATTCATAGTCATTACACTAACAGAAGTATTAATTGCATCATATAGAAAATGTAGAAAATTGGGCTGAATGTGTATTGATTTCCTATAACCTGAAACTTGTGCTTTAAAAAAGCTTTCATTTTCACACAGTATTTTGTACATAGTAAATTAGTATTTGCTTTTAATTTATAAACTTATCTTCTTGAGTAAAATATAAGTCATTTTAATTTGGTAATTTTGTTATTTAGCATATGATTTTAAAATATTAATTATTTCTAACCCATGCTTCAAATATATGCACTAAAAATTTTGTGCAATATACAGAATTGTTAGAGGGCTGCTGGAATGATTGAAATGAGCAAAGCCTCATAAACTTTTAAGAAATTTCTAATTGTAAGCTCTTTGAAGTCAGGAGCTGTATACTATTCACTTTAATCACTTTTTTCTTTTTTGCTTTATTCTATTTTTAATTGTTAGAAACTTGGAAATTTTTAAATTTGTAAAGTTTTACATTATATATGAATTACAGTTAATTTGATTCTTACAGAGTGGCTAATACATAGTCTTGCACATAACAAGAATCTAGCAAATGTTTGTTAGGCTTAATTCTAACAGAAGTTTAGAAAGATGGAGGTACAGTTCATTGGACAGGGCTAAGAGTAAGAAGTGAGATATATTCTGATGACGAGCATAAGTTTTATATAATCACTAGCAATCAGAGATTAAGGAGCTTGGATTTCATTTGGCCAACCACCCATCTCATGCTTGAATCCCCTCTACAAAATCCCTACCATTCAATGCTCCTATAGTAGGAAAACCCTTCACCGCTAGTCCATCCTTTCTATCTCCAGAAACCTCTGTTACCTGACAAGAAAACAGAATGAAAATACTAGATTTTGAAGCACACAAGGAAAGTGTAAAAAATAAGTAATTAATAAACACAAATCCAAAATTAGGAGTTAATATCTATGGGTACAATTTTTTTTATTTATTTCACCTATGTTTTTCCTCTTATTTTGTGAAAGAGAAATAAATTAGTGTGTTATAATTCAACTCAATGTAACTTCTAGGTACAGCAAAGAAAATATAAAACAATTTTAGAAGCATGTCCTTGTATCATCATAAACTGTGGAAGAAAAAAATAATTTCAAGATTTAACACAATTAATACTAATATAATTAGAGAGTTGTTCCATACGTAAAATGAATGTATGTTTCCATGGAAAGCCAAACTCCTATTTCCTAGCAATTATGTTCCAGTTTTTGTCATTACTCTAATTAAACCACTATTCATAAACAGAATGTTTAGTTTAATTTTCCAAAATGATACACAACCTAATAGAAAAACATTTGCTGGGTAAAAATTTTTCCCGTGCTAGAGAACTATCAAATGTGATGAAAAACCTACAACATCACTAGTCTACATTGTATTTGTGTTCTCCTACTGCACTGACTTGCTTGTGCTGATACTAAGGAAAGTACTGTTTAAGTAAGCCTGAGCTGAAGCTGTGCAAGATTTATTAAAACCTCTCCCAGTTGCTGTCTTTCTTACCTAAATTTAGGACCTGGTACTGGGAGAAGCAGCAATACTATCTAAGAGCACTTCTCACTGCAGGCTAGTATCCTAAAGTTGCCTGCAAAAGGGACTCCAGATGTCTTCCCCATGGAAAACAAAAAGACAAATATCATAAGCTTGCAAGTTAAAGGGATGTCGCAGCTCAAAAATTTGAGAATTTGTCATCATTTCTCCCCTCATAAATCAGCATAATAAGCAAACAAGTTATTCAGCATGGCCACTACTATTGACATATATTAATAAATAGTAATTTTCCAACATATACAAAGTTGTAACTCACCACTTCTCAGAAGGACCATCATCTTAGTTTTGCCATCTGGGCATCCCAGACACATGCCTATATCCCTTTATGAGTAGCAAGACACCCACCTTAGGTGATAGAAAAGAATGAGGAGCCAGGGGAATGATATAGAGGAAGAAGTTGCATCTAAAGTTTGGGGCAAATATTTTTGTTCATTTGCTAAAACAAGAAGACGTTAATTGAATGTTCACCTTGTACCATGAAATCCATGTATATTACTGTATTCAGTCTTCAAAAGAATCAATTAAAGCAGGAGTAATTTTTACCCTTTTTTTAAAAAAACAAAAATAACTACGATGATGAAAGAACAGGAATTAAACCAGGTTTTAATACTGATTCCAATCGCAGACCTCTTGTTCCATTGTCTCCAGTCATTAAAGACATAGCTGACCGTCTCAGAGGGAAAGATACAGATTAACCTTCCCAGTAAGAGAGTAATTGGATACAAAAATGAAGTTTCATATATACTGGCAAAAAGCTGACATGTGGTAATAGCAATTAATAAGGCTTCATGGTGAGTCCATGGTAAACAAACTGACTAAAGGTTTTGCATCTCCAAGAATTACTTTACTTTATGAAGACATCAGTTTTTCGAGAAGAGGATGCTAAATGCTATGCCCTCGATGATGGTAATCATAAATTATTCTCTTTATTCTCTCAGTTTACCCCCAATTGATATTCCCAGTTTCCTTCGTGTTCTTAGTTAGATAATGGTAATATTGATGTCAAGGGTATTACTGCACACATAGCCTAGCCACACACTTAAAAATGAATGTTTTTGGTAACAAGAGAATCAAGCAAGAGGGTGTGGATATATTGAGTGAACCTCTATCACCTAGACTAGATTACAAACATGTTTCTATGGATGGTAATTGAAAGTACAACCCTGTTTCCTGATGAAGTTTCCAATGATGTTAATCTATAATGTGCAATTTTCCTTTCACTGGCTCTTTTTAAAAAGTCTTGCCTATTAGCACTATATGACTTAATAACAGCTTAATAGGTGATATGGTTTGGCTGTGTCTCCACCCTAATCTCATCTTGAATTGTAGCTCCCACAATTCCCTCATGTTGTGGGAGGGACCTGGTGGGATGTAATTGAATAATAGGGGTGGGTCTTTCCCATGTTATTCTCGTGATAGGGAATAGGTCTCATGATATCTAATGGTTTTATAAAGGGGAATTTCGTTGCACAAGCTCTCTTCTCTTGTCTGCTGCCATGTGAGATGTTCCTTTCACCTTCTGCCATGTGAGGCCTCCCCAGCCACATGGAACTGTGAGTCCATTAAAACTCTTTCTTTTGTAAATTGCCCAGTCTTGGGTATGTCTTTTTCAGAAGGATGAAAATGGACTAATACAATAGATTTTGATTTGAAATGAGAGCATTTCTTAAAGCATCTACAATAGCCATGTTTAAAATATCTTCAGTATTGTGGGCAGTCATGAGGATGCATTGCCCACATCTCCCTTCAAGAGAGCCTGCCATGAGGAATGTAGCTGAATGACAGCCAACAGCAACCACATCTTTGGATCCATTGCCACGTTCATGCTAAAGCTCACTCAGCTGTGCTCAGCCAATGACCGATAATCTAGTATCCTAAGCACATCAGGATACTAAAGCCAGACTTTTTCTGACCAGTACATTTCTCTGCTATCTCTCCTCTGAGACTCCACTGGACATGAGTTTCTCAGAGCTGCACAGCAGACCAAGGCCCTTCCTCCCCCATCCTTCTCCTTCCTACTCTCCTTTCACTGGTGTGAGACCTGTTTAGTGGTCTGAAGGCTCTCCACTGCCTCCTCCTGCTCACTCTCCTCTCTCCTTCACAGATGTTTCTTTCAATAATTCTACTGTATGTCTAATGCATGTCTTCTTCTTGGAGGACCTAAATGAACACTTGAAAATATTAGCAGTTTTGTATTTCTTTTGTTTTTATCTAAATTTTCACTGATTTTAAGCTTTAAATTTGTTGCACTTGAAATTTACAAGTTTCAAGTCTGACTTGGTTGGTGTACCAAGTTACTGAGACTTATGTTAGAATTCCTTCCCTACAAACTGACTACCCTTTAAAGATATTAATCATCCAAGTGAGACAAGAAAGAATAAAACGTTCTGTTCAGTCAAAGCTCTTCCTTCCACCGGGAATTGATGGTTTTTGTTTTGATCTCCTTTTGGCATTTTTGCTTTGGCTTGCAGTTTCTTAAGGTCTTTTCCTGAATGGCTCTGTAAGCACCGAGGTGCATAATTTGTAGTAATTTAGACCTTGCTGTTGCAGATGAAAGAACTGGTAATAGAGAGACCAGTAGGAGATCAACCCCAAAATACAGAAGAACGGGCCTTTAATGGTATGCTCAGACATTCTTTTGAAAAACCTTTGGCCAGGACAAACTTTAAATGTGAGCTTAATATTACCCCTCACAAATAGAAATGTGAATATCCTTCAAAAACCCTTGGACATCTTGACATTTACATATTAGTTAAGGCCATTTTCTGTGGGGTTTTTTTTCTATTTAGTCTATGGATCTAAGATCTATAAATGCAAGACATTTGGGGATGGAGGGTGATTCCATTTCCTGACTTAGTACATATTACTCTATCTATACCCATACATACTCAGTCCCAGACAATCACTGGTCTGTTTTCTATCATCAGATTAGATTTCCCCTTTCTAGAATATTACATAAATGGATTATACAGTCTACAGTATTTTGAGTTTATCTTCTTTGGTTTGGTTTAATGTTTGTGAGATTTATCCATGCTATAGCATGCATCAGTAGTTTGCTCCTTTTAATTGCTGAGTAGAATTTCATTCTATGAATATGCTGTAAAATGTTCATCCATTAACCTGCTGATGAACATCTGGCTATTATGTTTTTGGCTATTACGAATAATGCTGCTGTGAATGTGTGCAAGTCGTTATGAGAAATATGTTTTTATTTATCTTGAATACATTTCTAGACATAGAATTTCTGGGGCTTTTTATTTTATTAAACAATCAAGTAGACCAAATTATTTACTTTTGTGAATGCCCTAGATCATTCTACGTTTATTTTCCCAGTTGTTAGAATAGTTCTTTGAAGTATGTTTCCAGAGAAGTTATTTAGCATGGTAGGTCTTCTGAGGCCTTATATACCTGTGAATATATTTATTGTGCCATCAAATTTTAATTATTTTTGCTGAATATAAAATTCAAATTTGTTTTTCTTCAACATTTGTAAATTACTATTCTACGGTGTCTTGCCATCACTGTTGAGAAGTCAGCTGTTGCCCTAATTCTTATATTTTTTAAGGTGGTCCGCACTTTCCTTCTGGAAATGTATAGTATGTTCTTGTGTGTTTCTGTGTTCCTAAATTTTACTACTTAAATGAATAGTGTGTTCAGCTGTAGCTTTTTCCTTATCTTTCCTGCTTTACATTCTTTGAGATATTTTCAATCAATCTTCTATTCTCTTAGCATTCCTTTAGTATATTACATATCTAATTTCCACCAAATGTTTTCTAAGAGTTCCTCAGTTATATTCATTCTGCTATTTATTATATCCTTTGTGTTCTTTATTTTTACTATTATATTTGTCATTCCCCGTGCTTCCTCTTGGTTCTTTCTTACAAATACGTATTTCTGCTTTACTTTACCAATATTCACTTTCATATCTTCCAGGGTATTGACTACATTCATTACAAAACTTACAATTTATATAATCTCAAGCATGTATAATGCACATAGTCAATATCCTGGAAGACAGAAAAGAAGCTGTGCTGTTCAGATTTTTTTTTTTTTTTTTTTTGGCTTATGTGTGCTGATTTTGAGAGTGTTAGAGACTTTGATTAATAATATCTAACAAAAGGGTGGTTCAAAGACCAGTCTTCTGTCATGTGCCATGCCTTGTGGGTTTTAGGGATGGCACATATTTCAGGGTTCATCCACACATCATTCTGGATTTGACCACTATGCCCTCATCAGACAAATCAGTTTTACATTATGCATACATCCCTATCTGTCTATCATGGCATCATCCTAGGTATTTTTTCTCTCTTCATTACAGCCACCTAACCTCAGAGGTATAAAGGGAGGGATGTGAGGAAGGAGAAAATTCTCAAGATCTGACCAATAACTTTGCCTTTGTTATTTGTTCTTTGGTCCAGCCAAGGTCTCTAATTCCCTCCTAATGTTGCCAGTATAGTCCCTGTGACGTTGAGCTTGTGCTGCTGCATTTTTGATTTGCAGTAATCATGGTACAGACAAGGAAATCTGGAGGAAAAAACATTGGCAAACCCAAAGCTTTCTCAAGAGGAATTTCTATTTCTCACAAACTTATCTGTAATGAGTTTAACTAATATTTACTAATCTCTAGGAGAGAAGTCACTCAGAGGAAAAAAAAAAAAAAAACATTGGGCTCCATCTGACCCAATTCAATTTAGAAGAGAATTGAAGACCATCTCCCCTGCACCTGCCACCCACCCTCCCCCTTCTGAAATGCAGCAAGTTCAAGGCAGGATGGTGACTGTGGCAAGCGGCCATCTCTGAGAGTGGGGAAAAAAGATAAGATTACCTAGGAATGCCTAAGGTAAGAGATATTTACTTTCCTACTTAGAGAGAAGGTAGGACTTTCAAAGAGGACACTGAAAATATCTGAAGGGATAGAGTGAGGACATAGGCAGGTGCATGAAGATAAAGAGGAAGCTCAGGCCATTGCTGGTATTTTGATTTTTAAGAACTGGCACAAATTAGTACCACACTCACAGTGAAAAAGGCAGGGAAGTGAACAGGGAAATGAGCCAAAAGGTACTTCCTGCTGCACTCTGCAGGGCTGATGCAAGAGGCCTTATGAATTTGGCCAGGAAAAATTTGGCCGCCAGGCTGTGAATGACCTTGGTGTTACTCTCTCTGGAATACCAACATGGAGCTGGGGTTGGGGCACAGTGGTTACTGTGGGGTTCCTGCAGGTATTCTTCAAAATTTCTCAACCAAATAATGATGCAGATATTAGTCACTTGTCCATAAGTTATTTTCTAGACTATGGTGCTAAATCTGTTTGCCAGTTGGGAATTTGGGGCAGTCCAGCAATGGTTATTTCCCATTCTACCAAGAGGGCTTCTGGATGGAGCTTCAGGCTATATGAAAGCATAACTTCCTCTTCAGTTTTAGTGAAAAGGCCTGGGTCTTTCATGCCAAAGTCATTTCTGACATCAGAATTATCTCACAAGTAAAGAAAGTGATGGTCGTATTAGAATCGCTTCTTCTGCTTTTTATTCTGCCACCCTCACCATCCATCTCAGAACTCAGGCTCTGAGTATATTTTAATTTCCTTCCACATCGCCTATGGGCATGAAGCACCAACTCAGCCTGACTTATGGGAGGAGCATATCCTCTCTTCACTAAAGCCCAGCTCTCGGTCCTTCAGCTACTAAAAGTCAGTGGCAATGCAACCTTGGTGCTGCTGTGCTGCTATTGATCTCTTTGATAAAAAGTCACTACTTCCAGATCATATATCCTTTGTACTCTCTGACATACCACATTAATTTACAGAATACAAATACATTTTCACCCCACTGACAAAGAAACCTTGATGGAGAGGTTCTAAACTCTTCTGAGAAATCCACATTCTGTTGGCCACAAGGATGTTCCAATTTCACCACTAGCCTGCTTTGCTTTCCTCTTTTCCTAGCTTTATTCTAGTCTTTAATTTTCATATACTTCCCAACTTTCCAATCCTCTTCCCTGCAGTATAAGCATAAAAGTTTGCCTTGTCCATAGATGGTATAAGGCGTAAACACTTAGATCAAGCCTTCTATTTCAGAATCTCCCCTTAACCTGATTATCACACACAGACACACACACACCCCACCACCTTTTCAAAGGCACTTCTTTGTTTTCACATGCCTAGGTTAGAGAAAAGAAAAGGTAAAAGTAAGAAAACACAAAGTAAGAAAAGACTCTGAGTTGCAAATTTTGGGAATTAACCATAGGGTCTCTATGCTTCTGACCAACAATTCCTAAATGACAAACACCCTGTTAAGAAATGCTTTGTAAATTGCAGTTTTTCCAATAACCAAATATTCCTACATTCCTGACTACATGCTGGTAAGTTTTCTTCACAGTGTCTGAGGTGTAGGGACAATGTGGAAAACGGTCTGGAGAAGAGAGGGAACACAATATTATGGAGGAACAGAAATTTCAGTAGAGCCAGAACACAGAGTAGAAGGTGGAAGTGGTAAGAGGTGATGTTAGAGGGGAAAGCGGGGTCAAATTATGATAGACCTGAAAACCATTACAGAAAGCCTGCAGGCAATGTAAAACCACTAAGGGATTGCCAGTATGAAAATATCATGATAATCTTTGAATCTGAGAAAGATCACTGTGCTTTACGTAGAGTCTAGACTGGAAAGGGGAAGAACTGTGGCTAGGAAACCTATTAGAAGGCGACAAAAGGAGCCCGCACAAGTGGTAATGGTGGCCTGAACTAAGTATTAACAGTGGAGATGGATAGAGGTGAGCTGGTTTGAGACAAATGAGCAGGAAAAATTGAAAGGACCTTATTATTGTGTTTCATGTAAAGAAAGGAAAAGAGAGAAAAATCAAGGAATTCACCCAATTTTCTGGCTCAGAAAGCTAGATAAATAATAGTCGCATTTATTAAATTAAGGTACACAAAAAAGAAATAATATAGATGAAAGCACATGGCCAGTTGAGTTTGTGGCATTTTTTAGTTTAAAATGCCTTTAAAGAGCAACTACAAGGCCCGTGGCAAAGCTTGCACTAGCCTGACCAACAGCATTCTCTGTAGTGGTCTTTCTTCCTGAATCGAACAGGAGCACAGTTGCTGGTTCCAGAACTTAAAGCACCCCCACCACTGTCACCAGAAACCCATACTGTACAGAAATACTGGCTACTAAGAGGACCTCCACATTGCATAACTCCAGGAGGCATTACAGTCTTGTTGCCACAATGTGCCTCTCTGTCTTTAAAAAAATTATTTTTAACAAATCTCCAACTAGGAGACCTCTGAGGTCATATGACAGAATTCGTGTAGTGTCACCTGCTCTTGCTGCTCTCTTCTTTAAATCTTTGTGGTAGAGGAAATAAAACCAACCAGTACATTCTTACTTGAATACTGGAAGGAAAAGCAAATACATTGGTTTTCTTAAAATAAAAATAGGGTTTTTTGGGATAAAATTTGTGAATCTCACACACAAGTCTGGTTTTCAGCAGGATTTCTCCACTGTGTTAGGCCAGCTGAAGCCAAATTGGAAAATTCCCCTAATTTATTTGTCAGACCTCCTTAAGGCTGCATTTAAAACAACCAGGCTCTGATTAGTGATATTTGAGATTTATGTATGGAAAAGAAATCAAAAAGTCCAGGAATTAACTGGGAAAGGCATGACATTTATTGCCACATTGTAATTGAATAAGCAGCTACACTGTCACAAACTACAATGTTCTCAGAAAGAAATCATTTGCCATATGATTTATTCAGTATTTGGACCTTAAAATCATTAGTTATTAAAGCAGAAAGGGACTTGGAGATTATCTGACCCAATTTCCTCATTTGGCAAATAATAAAACTGAGGCCCAAATAGTCTAAATGCGTCATTGAGTAATGGCAATGCTCTGTTGGGAAACGACAATGTTGTGTGTATGAGCAAAGTCACCTAACTTCAGGCCTGTGCTCTTACCACTGACCTACACACTTCTCCATGAAATAATTCATTCTAATCTACAGAACCCACCACAAAAAACCTGGAAAACTGACAGTACATCCACCTAATTTCCTATTGTATGTGTGTTCCAAATAATGCAATCATCTAATTAATGATATGAAAACAAGAGGTTCCTGCAACCACGAATTCATTGGCCAGCTGGCCCTGTCAGTATTATTAAGTGTCAAAAGTACTTCACATGATACCAAAAAAAAAAAAAAAAAAAAAAAGGCTTACTATCAACCCACAGTCAAAATCTAGCTTAGTGGTTCTCAGCCAAGGATAATTTTGCTCCTCGAAGACATTTCATAATTTCTGGAGATATTTTTACTTGCCACAACTGGAGAGTTGCTACTGGCATCTTGCGAGTAGAGGCCAGGATGGTTTAAAACATGCTATAATGCCCATGGCAGCCTGCACAAAGAGAATTACCCAAACCAAAATAGTGATAGTGCTGAAGTAGACAAACTTTGATCTCTATTGATTTTGCAAGCAGTAACTCAAAACCCCTCCATGCCGGGTGCAGTAGCTTACAGCTGTAATCCCAGCACTTTGGGAGGTTAAGGCAGTAGGATTGCCTGAGCCCAGGAATCTGAGACCAGCCTGGGCAATATAGTGAGACCCTATCACTACAAAAATTTTAAAAATTAGCTGGACATGGTGGTGCATGCCTGTAGTCCCCACTTACTAGGGAGGCTGAGGTAGGATGATAGATTGCACCCAGGATGTTGAGGCCACAGTGAGTCCTGATCATGCCACTGCACTCCAGCCTGGGCAACAGAGTGATACCCTATCTCAAAACAAAACAAAACAAACAAACAAACAAAAGAAATAAAATAAAACCCCTCCATCACTGGATATAGGCAATGGTGCTGCTTCATAAGAACTGAAAAGGGAAGAGTGGTGAACAGCTCTCTGGGAACAGAAAAAAATGCATTCCATAAGGCCAGTGTAACAACCCAGCTGAGCAAACACTCTCAGGAGGAAGCATGGGGCATCGGCTGGTGGCCGAGGGACTGTGTTCATATTCCAGTTGTGTGTCCTTGGGAAGTAACTTGTTGACTTTTTGATTTCCTTTCCATACATAAATCTCAAATATCACTAATCAGAGCCTGTTTGTATTAAATTGTTCCCAAGGACAAACATCTTCCTAAGTCCTGGTTTCCTCAGTTCTAAAATGAGGGTAAAAAATAGGACACTCTTCCCAAGGTGGTTGTGAAGATTACATGAGATGATGTATATAAAGTTCCTCATATGGTGCTTTCATCTAGTAAATGCTTAATAAGTGGCTATTGCCACCACATTGAGAGCTTGACAGAATTAGTTGTGGAATCCAATTTTCCCATTTTATAGATGACAAAACTAAGTCCCAGAGAATTGTAAACATAATTTCTTATATTCTCACTAGTGTTCCATTTGAGGCCTAGAGAGCAGACATTCAATAAATATTAAGTTAGTTTTATTTGTCACAAAATTCTCTGCATCTAAGGAAAGAAATAATAAAAATGTGGTGATATGGTTTTGCTGTGTCCCCACCCAAATCTCATCTTGACTTGTAGCTCCAAGAATTCCTACCTGTTGTAGGAGGGACCCAGGGGGAGGTAACTGAATAATGGTGGCCAGTCTTTACTGTGCTATTCTCATGATTGTAAATAAGTCTCATGACTCTGATGGGCTTATCAGGGGCTTCTGCCTTTGCTTCTTCCTCATTTTCTCTTGCTGCCACCATGTAAGAAGTGGCTTTCATCTCCTGCCATGATTTTGAGGCCTCCCCAGTCATGAGAAACTGTAAGTCCAATTAGACCTCTTTTTCTTCCCAGTCTTGGGTATGTCTTTATCAACAACATTAAAATGGACTAATATATGTGGGAATTATTGTCCCCTTTCACAAATGGACAACTGAAGCCAAACATTACGTATCTTACCTGAGGCTACTTTTTGGCAAAGTAAGAACCCTGATCTTCAATGTAATACTCAAGTGCTCATTTGCTAATTTCACAGCAAGGCAAGTTTCAGATCATTTCTACTTCCTTTTTTTCAAGAGTTTGGCCCTGATTTTATCATTTAGATATACCCATATTTCCCTCAGAGGTGGAAGTTTCCAAAGGGAAGATGATTGATCAATTGTTGACAGCATAAATCATTCATAGGCAATGTCTCAGACAGGGCCCATTTCATTTTGCATCTTCTTGACAATAAAACAAATTAATCCACCAGCACTAATAAACCTTGCATCAATTTATTTAAATTGGTCAAGAATAAGAAAATGTCAGTGGTTACAATGCTAATGAGAAAACACTTTTTTTCTCATAAGAATTCTGGGCCAGTGCTGATTTTGAAAGGGAATCTGTGAAGGAGTTCAAGATCCTCTATACAGGTGATGTGTTCTGTGTAGTTTTCCAAACTCTTGGTGAGTCAAGAGTTTATCTGAAACCCACAGAGAGGAGGCCAGACCAAGTAATAAAGCCTTCAATCCTAAGAGCAAATACAAAGACTTCCCATCCTACTCTACCCCAAAAGTACAGAGAAATGTCAGAATTGCATAATACCAGGCAGTCATTAAGATATTAAAAGATAATAATAGTAAGGTAAAAGCAGCTACACATATAATTCTCAAGCATGTCCAGTGTTAAAATTCACTGATGTGGCTCAAATTTGTAAGAGTATTCCTTACTTCCCCATTTCATCAGTATATCTTCCAGATGTTTTCAGATCTGGAATGTCTGGTGTCTGGGAGACCAAGAGTCAGGTACAAGGTCTCTTTGTCAAACTGCCATTTATGCTGCAGACCCTGGGCCCCACCCCATTCAACCCCTCATCACTGAAGGAAAATAGAAGGGTAGGTAAGGCCATAGCAGCAAATCATTTGTCACGTTTCTTTGTTATCATGTTTTAAAGATTCCTGTTTCCTAATTCTAGATTCTGCTTTTCTTAACTTTTTACCAGATGTATTTTTTGGAAATCAAAATGTTCTCTGTAGTTTGGAACTACAGCTTAGGTGGGAAATCATGATTAAAGCTTTTCCAAATCTAAGCAAAATAAATAAAAGAAGATGTGCAGAATTTTATTATAATGCAGGCTAGAACACATGCTCTACATTACCATGCCATGTGAACTTCATGTCTTTGTGGTTTGACTCTCTTGTCTAATTGTTTATTTGGTCCACCTGACCCTTTTGGATGTAGACAGGATAAATGTGTTATTATTTTTGGTATCCTAGTCATGTTTCCTACTCCGTAGTAGAGCAGATGTTTGTGAGAACAAATAACGTGAATGGTCCAGAGAGAGAAAACAGAGTGAAAAAAACACTGCTAACTTTTCCTTATGCATGTGGGATGTAAACACACCAGTGTATGTTAATGTTGCTTTATTATTCACAGGGAGTTGAAGCTCATTTTCTTTCCTTGAAGTCTTACTCTTTCTCTTTAGCCTTGTGGGTGTGCCTTGTGTGGGACCCTGTTAAAATTTAAAAGATAAAAACTTTAATCTTTCACAAAAAGTTGTGAAACAAATAAATAACATGATTAAATGAATCATTTATATTTAGTACGACAATTAAATATTAAAAAATCAAAAAAATCCTAAATATAAATGATTTATTTATTTAAACAAAGTTTTTTTATCTTTAATTATCCTACTAAATATAATTCCCAATTGAATTTAACTCATAAATTCTGTATGATAATAAAGCCATTTAGTCATCTATCAGTTAATTATCCATGGTTTGCCTCATCTTACACTTTTGAGGATCAAACAATGAAGACCTTAAAGTCTGTCTGTTGGAAAGTTTAATTCCAATTGAGAAAGTCTGTCGTTTCCAAGTACCTTATCTTCTGGTGATTCAAAATACTCGTTTAAGAGTAATAAAACACATTTCTGTGTTAAATGACTCTGTGAAAAGTCTAATTGTGTACATAAATTGGTTAATATTTTAATAACTATGTCACCATATTAACTGTTTCCAAAATGAAGATTTTAGTAAAAATTCTAGTCAACCCACATTTTGCACTAGCCCCAATAATTTTCCTTCTGAAGCCACACTTCTCCTTCCAACTAATACCATGCCCATAAATGATGTTTTCCAATTAGTATACAATGCCAGATATTTAGAAGATTCTGCCTTATATAGCCCAAATCAAATCACATAAATCAGTTAAAATAAAATAAGTTAGTTACAGGCAATTTTATTGTATATAACAATTATTATTTTTGTTATGTAATTATGGGAAATAATAAATAATTTTAGTATTTTATATTTTGGCCATCACTGTTTTTTTGAATTTGGGGGGTTTTATATTATTTTAATTTTGAGGCTGTATAGACATAAAAATGATTCTCACAGTAAACATTAAAAATTTGTTTTTGCTATCTTATTTATTATTTTGTTTACACCCTTACTGTGTTCAAAGATAAATTTAAGGCAGCCTTTAGAAATATATGTAATAGAATATAAAGAAAAAATTTTGAATAGAGTAATTCAAGAGGACAGAAAAATAAAATCAAGAAAACAAATAAAGTCATGAAGTAAAGTTAAAATAGAAACATCATTGCTCAGAGACAGATTATGAACTAGGCTCTTACCTTTCTATTATCCAAAACAACATGAAGAAAAATCATCACTTATATGACCCACAGTGTCCATAGATTAAAAAAACAACAAGATAGTCGTTCAAACACACACAAGTATTCCTCAAACTAAGGCCTGAGAAACAGTCTTCCCATGAGTATCCATATAGAAGATTGTGTGAAATGTAAATAACAGCATTCTCAACAATATCTCTGTAGTAAATACAAAAATGGGAACATTCAGGGTTGTTTCTACCAATGTCTCTCAATGCAGGTCAACAAAAACACAATGCAAAAAAAAATCAAAACCAAAAGTCCAGTTGAATGAATGCACCTGGGAAAGAAAAACGCTAAAATGATGCCGTATAAGGCAGCAGCTCCCTCTTGTCTGACAACCCATTGAAGATATTTTAGAGGATCTGGAAGAGTACTTGGACTGTATATTCTCAGGCAATACTCTGAAAACTTTTAATAAATACTGAGTAGTAGTAAATTCAAAGTATTATTTTCAAGTAAAAAAATAAAAAATCAGTTTCTCAATGGATACAAATCTGGCTTTTATTTAAAGTTCCTATTTCTCTAAAGCTTCCCTAGAGATAACTAATGTTCTTCTCAAGGGTTACCAGAGGAAAGTCCTTAATTGGGCCCCTCCACCACTCTCTGCCCACCCCAGGTGGGTGAAATGACATGGTCTTTAATTCCTAACCTCTTCCCTTTCCCATCCTTCACATTAAGAAGAAAGACAAGACTTCCTGAAGCATTAATACAAAACGATCAAAGTTCTTATGTTTTTATTTGGAATTAATCCAGAAATTAAGAGAAAAGCAACACCCTAGACAAAAGTGCCAGCTTCCACTATTCCTCCATCTCCCTGCTGTTTGGTGCCAAACCTGTCATGTATTGTAGTTCACAAAGCTCTGAGGCCAGATGGTAAGGGCATGGATTGCTTTGCAAATCACTAGAAAGCACTTGGAATTAGCCTGGTGTTCAATGGGTTACCCAACATTTGACCTTTCTACAGACACAGACAGAAGCCCTGCTCATCAACAGTTCCTAAAATGGGCCACTGTTATGTCTTGGCCTTTCTTGCAGACCTAAGTCTAGATCCTAATTTGTCCCAGTACAAATAATTAGGCCTAAAATTTACTGGGCAAGTACTACTTTCATAATGAACCAGAAGAAGAGTGCCAGTTTGTGGAGTCTGTTTTTGTAATCCACATCCTTTTCACTAAGCTCACTCTCTTCAAGCTCATAATAAACAGGCTCAATAGCCTAAGACTTCCTCTTTGAAAAGGGATTCCAATCGATCTGAAAATATTTTATAAAATTACCATTTATGTCCAAGAAGGAATCGGTAAAGAGCTCTGGGCTGAGAATAGTTCCAAACGTCAATGTCCTCAACCCATCAGGCTGGTATTTAGAGAAAAACCTTAGTGCTTTAGCACTCAATGTCTTGGGGGGGGGGGCGCGGGGGGGAAGACATGCTGGGATTTTGAAGTTAAATTCATAGAGAGACTATTAGTTTACAGAGGTGAGGCAAGAACTGAGAAAACCAACAAGGGATGCAGAAACAGCCAGGGACCACACCAGCAAGTTTGCACCTGCAGGCCTAAAAAAGACAAGGAAAGCAAAGCATTGTAACCAAAGGCAAATCAGAATTGATCAGAGAGGCCGGGCACGGTGGCTCATGCCTGTAATCCCAGCACTTTGGGAGGCCAAGGCAGGCAGATCACAAGGTCAGGCGTTCGAGACCAGTCTGGTCAACATAGTGAATCCCCGTCTCTACTAAAAATACAAAAAAATAATAATAACAATAATTTAGCCGGGCATGGCGGTGCATGCCTGTAGTCCCAGCTACTCGGGAGGCTGAGGCAGGAGAATCGCTTGAACCTAGGAGGCAGAGGTTGTGGTGAGCCGAGATTGTGTCACTGCACTCCAGCCTGGGCAATAGAGTGAAACTCTGTCTCAGGAAAAGAGAAAAAAAAAAAAAAAAAACTGGCCAGAATTGTAATCTGAAAAGGAAAAAGCCACTTTTGCAATCACAACACGTAAGTCAAAGCGGAGTAGAGGAGACCGAGAAACACTAAGCCCTCTTTCTCCTCTGTGTTAGAAATAAAGCTCAAAATTCTAAAGAAATTGAACACTCGAAAAAAGAATTCTTAGCAAAGCAATTTTACTTCTGTGCAGAGTACTGTCTCCTTGGCCAGTCGCCATGAGAGCACACCTGAACAAAGGACACGAGAGCCTTTATTCCTGATGCAAGTCCTGCCCCTGTACCCTTTCCCCATTGGCCGGGATTGGGTTGTATAATCTAAACTAATCCCTGTTGGCTAAACATTTGATTTTTTTTTTAGATAAGGTGGGCACGTAAAAGAAAGTGGAGAGAAAGGGGAAGGGGTGTCCATAATGAGCTAGAAAGTTAGTCCTCTTTCCAAATAAGGAAAGGAATGTGAGCTGGTACTGATAACGCCTGGTGCTGTAGTGTGCCTGAGCATCTAACAAAGTCAAAAAGTAAAAAAGGAGAAAAAGGAAAAGGGGGGGTACTATGAATTAAAGAATAAAAGATTGATCAGATTATTTGAAGAGAAACCTCATCATATCCCACAGCAGGCTCTCTCATCTGCTCTGGAAATCTCCCATTGGCTGAACCTAAGTAGAAGTCAAGGCAAGGGAGCCTGCTGGCATAGCCCACAACAGAGAAGAAAGGAAAATGAGGCAGAGGGTGGAGAATAACCAGTGCAATGACCTTGCAAAACAACGGCATTTCTGGACCTTCCATGAAGTACTAATGACCATCTTGGAACTCACGTGAATGCAATTATTGTGGGATCTGAGGCACTCAGAAAACTGGTGCTGTGTAGAGATGGCAATAATTAAGAGCTCATAATCATTCTTGGTTTCATCCTCTCAAGGCAAAAAAATACCTTTCTATTATCAAACAAATAGAACTTTTCACTTATGTTTTTTAAAATATTTGCTGATTTCATAAAATTTTGCCTGATTAATTGCATTTCCAAAGGCAGCATTTTTATTTTTCTCCTACAGTGACAGAGCATTATGTGGAGATAGTAAAGATGTGTGGATATCCAGCAATGTGTCCCCCAACCCCATGCTTATGGAAGAGAAAGGGAGAAGTATTTTATTTTATTATTTTTTTTGAGATGGGTCTTTTTCTGTTGCCCAGGCTGGACTGCAAGTGGCATGATCATAGCTCACTGCTGCCACAACCTTCTGGGCTCAAGCAATCCTCCCCACCTCAGCCTGTCTAGTAGCTGGCACTATAGGCATGGGACCACCACATCCAGCTAATTCTTATATTTTTCATAGAGACAGAGTTTCACCATGTTGTCCAGGCTGGCTATATTTAATCCAGCTGTACCCTGATCTTCATTATACACTCAAGTTTCAACTCCTTTATAATTGACGATGCACAGAGAATCTCATTTCATAATTGTGGGAGACAGAATATAAAGACAATATAAGAGAATAGACAATGTAAGAGAATACAAAGACAAAGGAAAGATAAACTCGATGGCAAAGTGCTAGCAAGAACTCTTCACATATGGCTATTTTCACATCTTAAATGTAATTTGCACATATTCAACAAGTAAACATTTCAAAAGGTAATTTAATCTTAAGCTAAACACCTGGTTTAAGTCAAAAGAGAGACGTAAAGCTTTTTTTATGTTAAGTGTAAAGCTTGGAAGAATACTTCCTAAAACACTCCCACAACACACATTGTTCATGAAAATTATACCTTGCAATGAACATGGTGACAGCCTAGCGTGCATTCACTCAATACTGCTCCATACAGAGAAAAGAGAAACTAAGGTCATCAACAATAATTTAAAGTTTCTGAATTATTCCAGAAAATTTGGCATTCCCAGACTGAAATTTGGACTGGAAGCTGGAATATTCCACTTGCCAGCAGATGGCTTATTAGATGAGAATACCCTGTGATCTGTGTAAGAACCTCTTAACCCTGGAAAGTCCTGATGAATGTAACTGCAGAAAACAAAATCATAATTACATGAGGCTTAGACTGTTCTGTAACATACAAGGTCCAGGTTATATTACAATCCTTTAATTTTCTTCAAATTAATTAGAAGTAGCTCAAGTCCCTTCCCACTAATATTGGCAAGAAGACTGATATTAGTCAGTTTGTGCTCTGCACACTCCTTAGAATCACTGAGATAGATAGATTAACAGATTAATGAAAACTGACCTTCCAACTTTCCAGTTCTTGAGTAGGGAAGAGCCTCAGTCTGTGGCTGCCACCACTGCCATTTGCTCTTTGGGGCCGTACCAAGCTACTGTGGAGCACTCCTCTCTCACCATCTGTCCAAGCTGTTGTGCCATCTGTGGTCTAAGCCAACAAGCACTAGTTGTTGATGGGCAGCTCCCTAGCAGCTTCACTCATTTTTGGGCAAAGTCTAGCAATGGAGAGGCTTTTCCTGCCCGTAAGGCCATAGCTCTGTCCTCACAGGCATCCCATCAGGCTCCTGACCCTCATAGTTGCAGTGTCTAAGTGAGTTCAGACCTTCACTTTCCAAGAGACTTACAACCCTTTCCTCTTCCCACTCTTCGTGGATAAAACCCAGGTTACACATTTATTCTACTTTCAACACTGTAAACTCAGATTGGCTAGCTCTTCTCTCTTTTGAGAAAATTAGATCTAATTGCTTCAATTGCCTTAAATGGGCACACAAATACACACACACACACACACACACACACACACACACAAGGCACACGAGACTTTCGAATGACTTTTTCTTTTAAAAGGTTCCACGTCAGCCTGCCAATATCACCAAAGTGGAAGACATCTATGGGTAAGAAAACCTCAGCCTAGACTTCCTCTGAGAGAGGAAAGATCCCATTTCCTTCCTTCCCAATGAGGTTGCTATAAAGGAAAATGAAGCACATAATTTCTCAGACGATGACCCTCATATACAAAATGTGTAACAAATTTATTTGTTTTTGTATTAATTGAAAAAGTATTTTGAGCTCCCACTGTCTCAAGCAGTCCAAACGTCACTGGAGATAGAATAATGAGGAAAAATGCATTGTCCCTGCTCTTATGGCATTAGTCTGGCCATCATCAACAAAAAAGTGATCAATAAACTACAACGTTGCAGACCACTGCCCTTACCCCTGGAGAAACAGGAAAAGCACAAGACTCTCGCCCTGTATTTGAAGGGTATGTAAACATAGCTAATAAATGATATGTACATAAAATGATTAAACATCGTGCCTCATGCTAAAAACCAAAAGTACAAATGATAGTTTCCATACACAATCCTAAAAGTGACTGAACAGCTGCCAGATTTAGGGAAAACATAAATAACTTCAGGAGGTGTAAGCACTATTTAGCAGGACCCAAGGAAGGTGAAGGATGCTGGCAAATGGTAAAGAGGAAAAAGGAAATTCCCAAGTCACATTAGAAAGTGAGAAAATGTTTGAAATCTTAAGGAATTCAAATAACTTTTAAGAGGACCAAAAATGCTTAGTTTAGTTTTATTTTTAAGTGAATGTTTAAAATAATACAGACTCTCAAATCTTGTCTATCATTTTAGTCATAAAGCTGCTGTCAGCTGTGTTTTCAACTAGGAGTTATCTGATAGACTCAAAACCCATAAAACTATCCCTCAATCTTCTTTTTATCATAAAAAGTATTTATCTCTGTTACTTTTCCCTCTAGCCTCCCTTATGATGGTGAAGAATTAGGTAGAGAAATTTGCGTAATCTCAGTGGAAAAGTAAATCACATGATCTTTCTGAAAGATTATTTAGCAATAAACATCAAAAGTCTAAAACTGAGCAAACCATCTGGCCTCATAAATCTACTTTCCAGGAATTTATCTAGAGACATAATCATAAACTTTCACAAAGAGTTTGATGAAAGATGTTTATTGTAATGATATTTGTAGTAGTAAAATAAATTTAAGGCAACTTAGCTACATAAATTATAGTATAGGCATATAAAAGAATTATCTTGAAAATAGCTAAGGATATTAAAAAATGTTTAGAAGGTGAAAAAAATCGTGTCACAAACTATGAACATATGATCCCAAGTATATAAAGTATTACATATGAGAAAAATATATTAAAATGTTAAGTAAGACCTGTTTTCTCTGGGTGGCAGTATTATGAGTGAAATGTACCCTTTCCTTATGCTTTCTGGTATTTCAAATTTTTATAATAGAGATACATACATACATACCCACTCACACTCACACATATACATACATATAAACAGCTGATTCTAAAAGGGATTGAATCTCATGTTTTTTAACCATCAGGGAAGTATTTTCAGACCCTGAACCCAGTTTCTAGTCAATTTTGGATTTATGAATATTAACCATCTTCAATAACCCTCCTGCTTCATTATCCACTTACCAAGTGACCTGGAAAGTAAGCCATGTACACTATGCCTGCCTAAGATGAGAAAAAAACACTGGCTTCTGCCAGGAACATTGTTTTTCTTTCGTGTCCACTAAGCCTTACTCAGCCACTAACCACCATGCCTTGGGCAGGGAAGACCATTTAGACTTTAACACTCATTTTTAAATCCTAGATTTTCTTTACACCACTAAAGAAAGTACTGGCTCCCAACTTCAGGAGCCCATGCCCAAGATGTGTATAAGAGACAGGTGTCTAAGTGAGTTCAGACCTTTACTTTCCAAGAGACTTACAACCCTTTCCTCTTCCCACTCTTCGTGGATAAAACCCAGGTTACACATTTATTCTACTTTCAACACTGTAAACTCAGATTGGCTAGCTCTTCTCTCTTTTGAGAAAATTAGATCTAATTGCTTCAATTGCCTTAAATGGGCACACAAATACACACACACACACACACACACACACACACACACACGGCACACGAGACTTTCGAATGGCTTTTTCTTTTAAAAGGTTCCACGTCAGCCTGCCAATATCACCAAAGTGGAAGACATCTATGGGTAAGAAAACCTCAGCCTAGACTTCCTCTGAGAGAGGAAAAATCCCATTTCCTTCCTTCCCAATGAGGTTGCTATAAAGGAAAATGAAGCACATAATTTCTCAGACGATGACCCTCATATACAAAATGTGTAACAAATTTATTTGTTTTTGTATTAATTGAAAAAGTATTTTGAGCTCCCACTGTCTCAAGCAGTCCAAACGTCATTGGAGATAGAATAATGAGGAAAAATGCATTGTCCCTGCTCTTATGGCATTAGTCTGGCCATCATCAACAAAAAAGTGATCAATAAACTACAACGTTGCAGACCACTGCCCTTACCCCTGGAGAAACAGGAAAAGCACAAGACTCTCGCCCTGTATTTGAAGGGTATGTAAACATAGCTAATAAATGATATGTACATAAAATGATTAAACATCGTGCCTCATGCTAAAAACCAAAAGTACAAATGATAGTTTCCATACACAATCCTAAAAGTGACTGAACAGCTGCCAGATTTAGGGAAAACATAAATAACTTCAGGAGGTGTAAGCACTATTTAGCAGGACCCAAGGAAGGTGAAGGATGCTGGCAAATGGTAAAGAGGAAAAAGGAAATTCCCAAGTCACATTAGAAAGTGAGAAAATGTTTGAAATCTTAAGGAATTCAAATAACTTTTAAGAGGACCAAAAATGCTTAGTTTAGTTTTATTTTTAAGTGAATGTTTAAAATAATACAGACTCTCAAATCTTGTCTATCATTTTAGTCATAAAGCTGCTGTCAGCTGTGTTTTCAACTAGGAGTTATCTGATAGACTCAAAACCCATAAAACTATCCCTCAATCTTCTTTTTATCATAAAAAGTATTTATCTCTGTTACTTTTCCCTCTAGCCTCCCTTATGATGGTGAAGAATTAGGTAGAGAAATTTGCGTAATCTCAGTGGAAAAGTAAATCACATGATCTTTCTGAAAGATTATTTAGCAATAAACATCAAAAGTCTAAAACTGAGCAAACCATCTGGCCTCATAAATCTACTTTCCAGGAATTTATCTAGAGACATAATCATAAACTTTCACAAAGAGTTTGATGAAAGATGTTTATTGTAATGATATTTGTAGTAGTAAAATAAATTTAAGGCAACTTAGCTACATAAATTATAGTATAGGCATATAAAAGAATTATCTTGAAAATAGCTAAGGATATTAAAAAATGTTTAGAAGGTGAAAAAAATCGTGTCACAAACTATGAACATATGATCCCAAGTATATAAAGTATTACATATGAGAAAAATATATTAAAATGTTAAGTAAGACCTGTTTTCTCTGGGTGGCAGTATTATGAGTGAAATGTACCCTTTCCTTATGCTTTCTGGTATTTCAAATTTTTATAATAGAGATACATACATACATACCCACTCACACTCACACATATACATACATATAAACAGCTGATTCTAAAAGGGATTGAATCTCATGTTTTTTAACCATCAGGGAAGTATTTTCAGACCCTGAACCCAGTTTCTAGTCAATTTTGGATTTATGAATATTAACCATCTTCAATAACCCTCCTGCTTCATTATCCACTTACCAAGTGACCTGGAAAGTAAGCCATGTACACTATGCCTGCCTAAGATGAGAAAAAAACACTGGCTTCTGCCAGGAACATTGTTTTTCTTTCGTGTCCACTAAGCCTTACTCAGCCACTAACCACCATGCCTTGGGCAGGGAAGACCATTTAGACTTTAACACTCATTTTTAAATCCTAGATTTTCTTTACACCACTAAAGAAAGTACTGGCTCCCAACTTCAGGAGCCCATGCCCATTACTCAAACCAAAATCAGCTGGGGGTACTGACTGCCCTGCTCTCCTGCTATGCTGTGACTCTGAGGCAGACTCTCTGACCTGACGCTGAGCCCAGAGTGAACCAGGCTGGAAGCACAACTTAGAGAACTAGCTCCATTACAGTAAGATTATCCTGGAAGGGAATCTTCCCATTCCACATGAAAATATAGAGAGCCAGAAAGAGCACCACTCTCACACTCACAACAGCAACAAAAAAGTAAGGCAAGCTGTAATCATATGTCCTTTCTTAAATCCATAAAAAAGCTGAGGTCATAAGGCAGTCAACTAGACTAAAATCTAAGGAGAGACAAGCGCCTGAAAGGAAGGAGAGAACAAATATTTTATTGCCTGGAGCAGATGCAGCTGAACACCTATATGAGGAAGTAGCTAAAATAGTTAATACATTGTTGGAGGCAGATTGTGACCTGGCAAAAATATGTAGAACCCATGGAGGCCACAAAGTTGGGGGAATTTTGTACTATATTGCAGGCTTTTTATACACAGACCTCAACAAACACTTATTAAAAAAAAAAAAAATTAACGCCTGTAATCCCAGCACTTTGGGAGGCTGAGGCAGGCAGATCACGAGGTCAGGACTTCAAGGCCAGCCTGACCAATATGGTGAAACCCTGTCTCTACTAAAACTACAAAGATTAGTCAGGCGTGGTGGTGTGTGCCTGTAGTCCCAGTTACTCCAGAGGCTGAGGCAGGAGAATCGCTCGAACCCAGGAGGCAGAGGTTGCAGTGAGCTGAGATCGCACCACTGCACTCCAGCCTGAGTGACAGAGCAAGACTCCATCTCAAAAAAAAAGAAAAAAAGAAAGAAAAAAATTAGTGAGACTACAGAGAAAGCATCCCTACAGTGCAAGCACTGCAATACTGCCTTCAATACAGATCCGCCCCAAGGAACAGCACAATGAGAACACCCAAAGCTGAGAGTCAAGCAGCACTGAAACAAATCCATTGGCAAATGAACCCCACCCTACACACAAGGTATTGCATTGCTAGAGGCATTCGAAGCCTGTAGTGCTTAAAGAATACCTATAGCAACAACAAACCTCAAATTAACTTAATTTGTAATCAGATTAATGGAAATCCTCCTGCTAAAGTCACAGCAGAAGGAAAATCATGATCATTTCCAGACACAAAAACTGTTTACCTCAATCACTACTGTCCTACACAAGATGTCCAGTTTTCAGCAAAATAAATCCTATGAGGCATGTGAGAAGACAAAAAAAAAAAAAAAAAACATGCTGACAAGAGACAAAGCTATCAACAGAACCAGACTCAGACTCAGACACAGATGCTGGAATTATCATGTAGGGAATTTAAAATAACTTAGATGTTAAATATTCTAAAACAGAGTTTCTCAACAATATTGACATTTTCGGAGGGATTATTCTATGTTGTAGGGGCTGTTCCGTGCATTGTAGGATGTTTGGCAGCATCCCTAGCCTATACCCATTAGATGCCAATAGCACTTTTTCTCATCATGACAACCAAAAATGACTCCTGACATTGGCAAATGTCCACAGGGAGACACTCCCAATTGAGAACCACTGATCCAATGGAAAATGCAGACAACATGCAATCAAATTTCAGCAGCGAGAGGAAAACAATCAAATGGAAATGCAAGAAATAAAAGACACAGTGACATAAATGCAAATGCAATAAATGAGATCATGAGTAGATGCTACATAGGTGATACTATAACGTATAAACTTGAAGACATGTCAGGGGAAATTAACCACACTGAAACAAGAAGTGGAAAAAACTGGGGAGTAAAAAGCCAGAGAACCCAAGAGTTGTGAAACAGTATCAAATGTTTTAACATATGTATATTTGAAATCTAACAAAAAATAGAGAAGAGAAAGCAGAAGAAATACTTGAAGAAATAATGGCCAAGAATATTCCCAAATTAGTGACAGACAAGCCCACAGATGCAAGTAACAAAAAAACATAAAGCAGGATAAATGAAGAAGGAGGAGGAGGAGGTAGAATGTAGAAGAGGAGAAGGTGGGGAGAAAACAGGGAGAGTAGGAAGAAGCAGAGAAGGAAAAGAAGGAATAAAGTGAGGAAAAATAAACGTAAACATATATATAAAAACTACTAAAATGCAAAGAAAAAATCTTCAAGGTGGTGAGAAGAAAAAAACACACCAAGAAACAAAGATGAAAATCACAACAGACTTTTGCCAGAAGACAATAAAGTGACATACCAAATGAAAAAACTTTCAAACAGAATTCTACATCCAGCAAAAATAAATTTCAGAAATAAAAGAGAAATAAAACTTTCTCAGAAAAACAAAACCAGAAATAATTCATTGTCAGAAGACTTAGAAGAATTGTTAAAAAGATGTTTCTCAGGCAGAAGAAATATAATGCTTAACAGAAACTTCGATCCACACAAAAAATAAAAGATGCTAGTAATGGACTAAGGTATCAAAAATTTACTTGTTCTTATTTTTAATTATTATAAAAGGTAACTGATTATCTAAAGCAAAGATATTAACAATGGATTATGTGTTTATAGCATATTCAAAAGTAAAATTATGAAAACAATAGCACAAAGGATGAGAGAAGGGAACTGAAAATAAACTGTTGTAAGGTTCTCCCACTACACATAAAGCAGAGTATTATTTGAAGGTAAAATGTGATCAACTAGATTTGCATATTGTAAATCCAAGACACTCACTAAAACATTTTAACAAGGGTTATAAATAATAACTGAATAGTGAAGGCAAACTATAATCATTAATGAAAAGCTCAATTAACCCTAGAGAAAAGAGAAAAAAGGGAAAAAAGAAACAAAGTAAAGATGGAACAAATAGAAAACAGCTAGAGAGATGGTAAATTTTAATTCAACTATTTCAAGGAACACAAAAACATAAATGGTCTAAAAACATTAATTAAAAAGAAAACTTTAGATTGTGTATAACAATAAGATATAACAGCTGTGTACAATAAACCTATTTTAAATGTAAAGGTATAGTAAAAGGATGGATAATGGTGCATATTACTACCACTAGCCAAAATAAAGCTTCAGTAGTTTTATTAATATGAGACAAAATATTCCTGCAGAACAAAGAATATGATCAGGAATAAAGACAGACATCTAATAAAAATGGAAACTTTAATTCTTAAAAAAAGATATGGCAATCCTAATTGTGTGTGCATATAACACAGAACAAATTACATAAAGCAAAAAGTGACAGAACTGACAAATCAACAATTATAGCTGGAAAGTTCAAGATTACTCTTTCAGTAATTGATGGAATAGGCAGTTAGAAAATCAGTAAGGATACACAAGACCTGAACAACACTATCAAAGAACTCAACATAATTAACTAGGCCAGGCGCAGTGGCTCAAGCCTGTAATCCCAGCCCTTTGGGAAGCCAAGACGGGCGGATCACGAGGTCAGGAGATCGAGACCATCCTGGCCTACACGGTGAAACCCCGTCTCTACTAAAAAATACAAAAAAACTAGCCGGGCGAGGTTGCGGGCGCCTGTAGTCCCAGCTACTCTGGGTGCTGAGGCAGGAGAATGGCGTAAACCTGGGAGGCGGAGCTTGCAGTGAGCTGAGATCCGGTCACTGCACTCCAACCTGGGTGACAGAGCAAGACTCTGTCTCAAAAAAAAAAAAAAAAAAAACCACATAATTGACATTTATAGAATGTTTCACTCTACAACAGCAACATACACATTCTTTTTAAGTGCACATGAAACAGCCACCAAGATATATGATATTAAGGGCAATACATCAAATGTCAACAGATTCAAAAGAATGGAAATAGTAAAAAATATGTTCTCAGAATACAATGACATTAAATTAGAAGTCAATAACAGAAAAATATCTAAAAAGTCTTCAGATACTGGGAAACTAAACAAGATACTTGTAAAGACCCACGGGTAGGACAAAACAAAAATCAAAGGAAATTTACAAATACTTTTAACTGAATGAAATAAAGTAAAACACATCAAAATTTGTGGGATAAAATTCTACCAGTCTCTAGAGGGAAATGTATGGCATTATATGTTTATATTAGAAGAAAATAGCATCAAATCAGTAATCTAAGTTACTTCCTTAAGAAACTAGAAAAATAAGAGCAAATTACACAAATCAAGCAGAAAGAAGGAAACAATAAAGAACAGAATTTAATGAAGTTAAAAACACAAACCTATAGGGAAAAATCAATTAAAGCAGAACTAGTTATGTAAAAAGATCCATAAAATTGGTATACTTCCAACCAGATTGATGAAGAAAAAGAAGAAACAAATTGCTAATATTAGGAATGAAACAGGGGACATCAGTACAGACCCCACAGACATGAAAAAGGGAAATAATGAAATACTATGAACACTATTACCATAAATGAAGCAACCTAGTAGATACTAACCAATTTGTTGAAAGACACAATCTGCCAAATAAAAAAAAAGATAATCTGAATAAGTCAGTAGCCATTAAATAAATTGGAGTCATTGTTGAAAACCTTTCAACAAAGAAAAACCTAGGCCCAGATGATTTCCCTGGTGAGTTCCTCAAACATTTAAGTATAATTAAAATATTAATACAAATTCTATACAATCTCTTCCAGAAAATATTTTTACAAGAAACTTTTCAACTTATTTTATGAAGTTAATATTATCCTGATACCAAAACCAAAGACTTTACAACTATAGGCCTACATCTTTCATAAACATAAGTGCAAAATCCTCAATAAATATAGTAAAAAATTGAATCAAGAAATGTATAAAAAGAACAACTCTCTATGAGCAAGTGGAATTTATCCCAGTAATACAAAGCAGTTTCAATATTTGAAAAATCAAATAACATTATTTGCCATCTTATTAGATTAAAAAGGAAAAGCTACATAAGCATCTCAATAGATGCAGGAAAAAAATGATACATTTTGACACCAATTGTGAAAAGGTGCTTCACATCATTAATCATCAGGAAAATGCAAATTAAAACCACAGTAAGATACAATTTCACATTTATTAGAATGGTAAACAAACAAAAATTCTGACTACGCTAAGTGGTAGCGGGCTATGAAGAAACTGGAGTTCTAATATACTGCTGATAAGAAGTCAAATGTAAAACCACTTTTTAAAAACAGTTTGGCAATTTTTTATAATAAAGTTCAACATACACTTATCATATGAACTAGCAATCCCCAATCTAGGGCATTTACCCAAGACACATGAAAATGTAAGTTCAAGCAAGAATCTATAAATAAATATTTATATCAGTTCTATTCTCAACTGTAACAAACTGGAAACTATTTAGATGCTCCTTCACCAGTGAATGGGTTGGTAAACTGGTTCACACATTCAGTGGAATGCTGCCAACTAATACAAAGTAACAGCTTATTGATTCCTGAAACAGCATGGATGCATTTCAGATAAATTTTGCTAACTAAAGAAAGCCACACCCCCATCGCATGCCCTGCAAGGGGGACAAAAAAACTTTTCCCATTTCAATAAAATATATCACCAGCATATGCATCCTATCCTACACCAAGAAGGGCACAACACTCTTATGGTATTCTGGCCAAAAATTGGTAACTTTGATTTACTCATGAAAATATATGAGACAAATCCAAATTGAGGGACATTTAACAAAATAACTAATTATTCGTTGAAAGTGTCATGGTCATAAACTACATGGAAAGACTGCAAAAGTGTCACAAAATGAAGGAGACTCAGGAGAAATGACAACTAACTGCAAATGAAATTCTGGATTAGATTCTGTAACAGAAAGCTGTGGAAATACTGCTGAAATGGGAACAAAGTCTGTAGTTTAACTAATAGTATTGTACCAATGTTAATTTCTTTATTTTGTTATTATGTTAATATGAGATGCTAACCTTAGACGATGCTGGGTGAAAGTTTTAAGAGAACTCTCTGTACTATTTTTACAGCTTTTCCGTAAGTCGAGTTATTTAGTAATATATATATATTGAGGTGAGTGTGAAAGTAATTGTGGTTTTTACATTGTTGGAATTTGCCATTTGATATTGGAATATATTCTTAAATAAATGTGGTTACATTATACATCATTTTAATGGGCATTTCTTATTTTATGTTATACATCATTTTAATGGGCATTTCTCACTTTATGGTTTTTTGCTAATGATTTATTACTTGCTATTTATTTTATGTTTATTTTAGACTGTGGAAATGATGTTAGACAAAAAGCAAATTTGAGCAATTTTCTTACTCGAGGTCAACTGTGTTGTAAAGCAGCAGAGACAACTCGCTACATCAACAACACATCTGGCCCAGGAACTGCTAACGAACGTACCATGCACTGGTGGTTCAAGAACTTTGGTAAAGGAGACAAGCGCCTTGAAGATGAGGAGCAGAGTGGCTGGCCATCAGAAGTTGACAATGACCAGTTGACAGCAATCATTGAAGCTGATCCTCTTACAACTACATAAGAAGTTGCCATAGAATTCAAAGTTGACCATTTTATGGTCGTTCAGCATGAAGCAAATAGCAAAGGTGAAAAAGCTAGGTAAGTTGGTGCCTCATGACCTGACCAAAAATTTTTTTTTAAAAATCGCTGTTTTGAAGTGTCATCTTCTCTTATTCTACAAAACAACAGCAAATCATTTGTCTATTGGATTGTGACACGCAACAAATGTGGATTTTATATGAGAACCAGTGATGACCAGCTCAGTGGTTGGACCAAGAAGAAGCTCCAAAACACTTCCCAAAGCCAAACTTGGACCAAAAAAGGTGATGGTTGCTGTTTGGTGGTCTGCTGCTGGTCTGACCCCCTGCCGCTTTCAGAATCCCAGAAAGACCATTATTACATCTAAGAAGTATGATCAGCACATTGATGAAATGAACCAACACCTGCAACGTCTGCAGCTGGCATCGGTCAACAGAAAGGGCTGAATTCTTCTCCATGACAACACCCAAACACATGTCACACCACCAGTGCTTCAAAAGTTGAACGGATGGAGCTACCAGGTTTTACCTCATCTGCCATGTTCACCTGACCTCTCACCAGCTGACTACCATTTCTTTTTCTTCACTTCTTCAGACATCTCAACAACTTTTTGCAGGGAAAATGCCTCCACAACCAGTCGGATGCAGAAAATGTTTTCTAAGAGTTTGTCGAATCCCGAAGCATGACTTTTACACTACAGGAATAAACAAACTTATTTCTCATTGGCAAAAATGTCTTCATTGTAATGGTTCCTGCTTTGATTAATCAATATGTGTTTGGCCGGTCACGGTGGCTCACGCCTCTAATCCTAGCACTTTGGGAGGCCAAGGTGGGCAGACTGCCTGAGCTCAGGAGTTTGAGATAAGCCTGGGCTACACAGTGAAACCCCATCTCTACTAAAATACAAAAGAAATTAGCTGGGCATGACGGCGTGTGCCTGTAGTCCCAGCTACTTGGGAGGCTGAGGTAGGAGAATTGCTTGAACCCAGGAGGCAGAGGTTGGAATGAGCCGAGATCGCACCACTGCGCTGCAGCCTGGGCGACAGAGCGAGACTCTACCTCTATAATAATAATAATAATAATAATAATAAAATAAATAAAATAAAGATGTGTTTGAGCATAGTTATAATGATTTAAAAGTCATTTAAAAGTCACGTTCCAAAACTGCAATTATTTTTTGCACCAATCCAAGAAAACTGGGAAGGAAATGATCCCAGGTAGCCTAGGCCCCAAATCCAGAAAGGAGACGGCATGTTTAGTCACAGTAGCCACATCTGCACCTTGCTGGATAACCTTGTTCATGAAAAGTGAAGGCCAAGTTAAAGAAGGATATCAAATAACATACAGTGAATTCTGTAACTCAGATCACCAACCTAAGGCACAGGGAATGAGGGACAATAAGTGGGTGAGTGATCTGTGCTTTAACCTAGTAACACAAAATGTATGCCAATGAGTTGACTCCCCAGATAGCTTTAAAATATCCCTTTACTGATCTCCTGATGCCAGTTGTAACACCTATACTACTTCTATTGGGTGATTTATTTTCATTTCATTCCATCTAATTGTTTCCTGTGTGTACTCTTGTCTCTACAACTAACATATTATGGATATAAAATTTTAATGAATTATAGCTACATATAAAATGTATCCCACATGGCAAAAATATTTGCTTCAGATTCTCAAAGACTAAAAGAAATACAGTATGAATTTTCTATAGAAATAATATATTTCATACCACCAATTAATTTTTTTTTCACACAAGTTATTAAACTTCATGGGATAATTTTTTAAAAAATGAAGAAATCATCCTTAGTTCACCACAGAGAAATAATAACTGCTAATGTGTAGGTAGACATTCAAGACTTCTTCTTTATATATGGACAAATATTTCTTTATATATGAATGTTTTGTAACTTGCTTTTCTCATTAATAATATATTTCTACTATCTCTCAAAGACAAAACATGTGTGCTTATATATCATTTTGAAATACTACATAGTATTCCATTGTATAGAGTGCCACAATAAATTCACTCAAACCCCTAGTATTGAACATTTGACCTCTACCTAGGTTTTCTGTATTAAAAGTGCTGTAATGAATATCTCCATAAATGCATCATTGATCGGTGGTATGACTGCTTCCACAGAATTTTCTGAAAGTAAAATTAGTTAACCAAAGATATCAAACATTTGAAAGTCCATGATACATGACAACAATTTTATTTAAGGAAACTTTGTACCAACTTACATTTATCAACTATATGTATGAGTGTTCATTGTTACAACACTTTCACTAATAAAGAATATTATCATTATTTTTTAAAAATCTTATCAGCCTTTTATGTTGTGGTTTCATTCACTGATGCATTTTTCAGATTCATAAGGACTAAAATTTCACTTCTACTTTGCCCACTACTTACCCAAGCCTTCAGTTTGGATGTAGAAGGCTATTTTTTAGAGCTGCTGTTCAGGCGAGTTTTTCACAGATCCCCTTCTTTCTACCTCCACTGCTGAAATAATAATCTTTGATAGTCTTTTACTTTTCTTCAATTTTCCTATTTCTTAGCAATTTTGAAAGGTGAGAACTACATGTGGGAACTCAAATGACCATTGGGAACTTGAAAATTGTTTTGCAGTTTTAGGGTTTTCCATTTTAATTTTAACCAGTTAGGTTTTAGGCATGATGGAAACAATCTATAAAAACCTTTAACAGCAAATGTATTCATGTGGATAAGACAGCAAGGGCAATTATACTTCAACAAAATTAACATCATCATGATACAGTTCTTGCTCTAATCATCTAACTCCTTTGAAACTGGTCTTCAAACTTTTTCAAAAAATGTAGCTTTGTCAAATAGTTTGCATATCTAAGTATATTCCTGTTAAAATGATGGCAGATTTAAAAAATGGTCTCACTTATGTTAGTTAAGTGATTCAAGATATATTTATCAAAGATTCAGGACAGCAAGAGATCAAAATTGAATTTGCCAAAATAATGACTGTCCTATCTTCCAGCTACTTGTGAATATTTCCTTTGTGTTCCTCAGTTATTACATAGATCAATCATCTTCTTTATTCCATACACCCAGGATTGTAGTTTATCCCTTATAAACTTGGATTTGAAAATGTTTTTACCATGCTATAAATGTGATCTCTGCCATATGTGTGCGTGTGTGTGTGTGCGTGTGTGTGTGTGCGTGTGTATGCTTCCTGAACAGTGAACGTGCTGTCATTGATAGGACCTTATTCTGGTTGCCCAAAGACAGCATCTACCATTGTCTTTTAAATCCATTTGCAGTTAGTTTCTATTTATGCTGATTTCTAACTTGATGCCTCAAAAATATTTTAGTCAAGAGTATTCCCTAAGGTGATGCAGTAAATTAGGGAACAGTGCAAATGGTTCCTTATTGTTAACACTGTATCTGTTTCTTAATCACTAGGTCCCATAGGTCACTTAGGGATAAGTAGGAGACCAAGAGTATATAAAGTTTGATTGGCTTTTTCTTATTCTTTCCCACAGGGTAGACTATAGCCCAAATGTCATATATCCCTTTGTAAAGTCTCAGACTCATATAGTTATTACCATCAAGCATATACCACATTTTCCTATGATGAGGTTCACGAGATGCCATCAGATATATTCTAACCCCTTTGGATCCCTAGTCTCCTGTATTTTAGAAAACTCAGGGAGTTTTCTTTGTTTGCTTTGTTAACAGCAATTTCTTAGGCCTAACTTTAGACTTAATGAATCAGAATCTCTAGATGGGACCAGTCTTCCATGTGTTTAAAAGCTCCCCATGTAATTCAAATGTGCAACCAGGATTGAGAACAATTGCTATAAGTATTTACAAATGATTCCTAAATATTCAACACACTACTTCAGTAGGTAATGTAGGAGTTTTGATCACAACTCACTTTCTAGGCATTCAACTAAATAAAAAACTTTGAAATATCACTTTGGGGTCATTTCACCCCCTGATCTTTCTCTCAGCTTCCTGCCCACCTACCATGAAGCTGTAAATTCCTGACTGTCTTCTTTATATTTGGTTGCTGATCAGTGAGAGTCCTTTCACTCTGCTGCTATGCCATCTTCATCTCCCCAGGTTTACTCCAGAATTTACCACAATCTACTACCTACCTAATGAAAAGTTTAGCTGCAGAAAACATGTATGAAGCCACTGTGCCTCTTTTGTTGTATTCCCAGTGCTAGACATTTAGCAGAAACTCAGTAAGTATATTGAGAAAAAATCTTAACTATAATCCTAGGACACCAAATTTCAAAAAACCCTTGATTGACAGATGGGGAAAATGTTAAGGTAGGATGGATGGCTTTGTAACTTGTCCTTCACTTTCAAAGGTTTGTACAAGTTGTTGGAAGACATTTAAATAGAATTTATTCATACAAAGATAGCTTAAATGATCACTTACTTTCTTTAAAATTAATTACCTCAACCATTCAAACAGAAGAAATTATTTCATAATATTAACAGTCTCCACGTAGAGCTTAAGGATCTTCGTGCCTGGCCAAAATAGTAGCACAGTAGAAAGAAATTTGGGGATCGAAATACCAGTAAATTTCTCCTCTCAGTTAACTATTCTGAAAATCACTGACACCAAGGTTAACACTGCAGTAATTAAGTACCAATATTTGTCCCATTTCTAATTTAAATCTCTATCCTGTTTACTGGCTTTCTCTCATAAACTCATTTATTGTTCAACAGCTAAAAGAGGAGACACAAATTAGAACTTGCAGAGGAAGAACATGGAGACTCCATATTGCTTGACATGTTTCAGTTTTACAACCTTATTAAGAGAATGTATAGGATCAATTTGAGATTTAATTTCCTTCCACATTATGATTAATACTAAATGTAAATTTCAAGTTAACATAAGTATATTTAATTCTACATCAATAAAGAAATATGCTCTAATTGAAATGATGGTATGAGATTATTCAGTGTTTAGTAATAGAATGGTGAAATTATTACCCTGGGATTTTTTATATTGCTGAGGAGGTGGAAAACAAGGAGAAAAGATAGAGTAAGCCTTTTTGAACACTGGCATTATCATCCTGTTTTTCTCCCAGGAACATAAAAGTCAGCCTTTTATGCTTTTACCATCAGACAAGGAACTGTGATCACTAATCAACCATGTAACCTTAGGATAATCACTTAAATTCTGTGTATGTTTTGTATCTGTAAAAAAAAGCATATTTATTTGGCAAATCTTCCATTTCTATATCCCAGAAATTACATAAGAAGTACATTAAATTCTATGTGTGAAAGTCCCTGGAGAAGTTAACAAACATTACAAAAACAAAGTGAAATTTATAGCAATTTTTGTTTTGAAGTCTTCCTAAATGCATGCATTATTTCTTTGCTAGCCATAAAAGTACCTAAAAAAAAATTCACTGGAAAACATGAGAAGGAAATTTATCTAGAGAATTTTTTAACCTCAACACTATTGATATTTTGGGCCAGATAATTATTTGTTGTGGGGGTTGTCCTGTGCATTGAACATGTTGAATGACACCTCTGTCATCTACCCACTAGATGCCAGTAGCACCCGTCCAACTGTGACGATGAAAAATGATTCCAGACATTGCCAATGTTCCTTGGGGTGGAGGGTACAAAATTATCCCTAAGAACCACTGATATATTGCTTGTTTTATACATGTGAACATAAAATCTATTTTGCTAAGAGTGCATCAGACTTTATAAACATACACCTAAGTATGTAAAATAATGTCATATTGTGTGTGTATATATATATATATAAATGTTCATGAAAAATTAGATAAAACTGATAATATGTGCTAATAACATCAGATAAAACAGATAAAAATGTGCTAATAGTCCCACTATTAGCACATTATATACTATTAAAGTATGATTAAATGGGTAAGAGGCATATTAAACCAAGCATCATGAAAAGTTGCACATCAGAAAGCCAACAAGGTTAAGAACACATTATTAAAAATTCACACCAATTGAATAAACAAATATGATCAGATACTGTATTATCAAAATATAAATGCAAGATAAGAAACAGATAAAGTCAATTTAACATTAATATGTTTCTAATTTGTTAAAGCAAAAATTGTAATGTCATCAAATGACACCAATCAAGTGTGTGTGTTTGAGATGATCAAAGCTTAATTATTTAACAATAAAGAATGAGAACAGCCTAGACTCTTAATAATTTGAGAATTTCACAGTGAGCTTTTGAAGTTCTCATTATTTAATGACACTGTCAGGATTGAAATACAATAAAAAAGGAAAATATCTTTTCTCCACATTTTATGGGTTTTATTGCTGCTGTTTTGGCAACTCAAATATATCAGCCATCTGGTTCCTCTGGTAAGGCTTACGAGTGGTAACAGGGTGGTCCACTGTGAAAATCATTATGAACTGAAAGCAATGAACTAAAAGCATTGATAAGCTCTCCCCCACACACTAGAGGCATAGATTAGTGGGTGTGAATGGTTGTGCACACACATCCAGAGAGAGAGAGAGCCACACAAGGTCACAGGCAAAACAAAGACAAGAAGAGAGAAAGGTGAATTTCTCAAATACATTTTTTAGTATTTTACCACTTATCAAGTTCATTCTTCATTTTTAAGTGTTATTTTAATTTCCTTAAAATTAAAGTTTTATCATGTGGACAAAGCTAGTTTGTAAATGTCCTCTTTTTTCTCCCTGAGGCATTCTACTTAACTGTTGAAATGCTTTGGTTGTGTCTCCACCCAAATCTCATCTTGATTAGTAGTTCCCATAATCCCCGTGTGTCATGGGACAGACCTGGCGGGAGGTAATTGAATTATGCGGGAGGTTTTCCCCATGCTATTCTCATGATAGTGGGTGAGTTCTCATAAGATTTGATGGTTTTATAAGGGGCTTTTTGCCCACTTCACTTTGCACTTCTCTTTCCTGCCACCATGTGAAGAAGGACGTGTTTTCTTCCCCTTCCACCATGATTGCAAGTTTCCTGAGGTCTTCCCAGCCACGCCAAACTGGGAGTCAATTAAACTTCCTCCTTTATAAATTACCTATTCTCAGGTATGTCTTTATTAGCAGCGTGAGAACAGACTAATAAATCAGTCTTCTGTTTTATATGATTAAAAAATCAGGAATGACATCTAATATTCAATGTAACTTTTCTCCTTGCTCTGCAACTACACAACCAATGAAAATCCAATTACAGGGCTTCCTTGAGCAAATATTAAATAACATTTGTTAAGTAGTTAGTATATAGCAGAGTTTTTCCTAAATATTTCCTGAATTATTTCATTTAATCTTAAAAAAAATCACAAAAAGCATATAATCATCTCAACTGACAAATAGAAAACATCGATCAACTTCAACATCCTGTCACAATGAAAACACCTAACAAACTAGGATAATAAAGAAACTTTCTTAAACTGATAAAGAGCAGCTATGAAAAACCCACCATTAACTTAATACTCAAATGGTGGAGAACTGAATGCTTTTCCCATAAAATCAGGAACAAGACAGGATGTCCACTCTCATCACTTTTATTCCCCCTGATGGTAGAAGTTACAGCAAGGGAATTGGTCAAGAAAATAATATCAGACATCCATTTTTTAAAGTAAAACTATATTTGCAGATGGCATAATGTATATGGAATATCTTAAGAAACTCACTTAAATACCTATTAAAATAATTTTAGCAAGACTGCAGAATACAAGATCAACATATGAGAATTAATTGTATTTCTATACACTGAACTATTTGAAAATGAAATTTTAAAGCAATCTCATTTACAGTAGTGACAAAAAGAAAAAAAAAGCCTACAAATAAGTATAACAAAATAAGTGTAAAACTTGCACCCTAAAAACCACAAAATGGTGTTAAGATAAATTAAATCACACTTAAATAAATGGAAAGGCCCTGAATCAGAAGATTTAATATTGGTAAGATGATAACAGATAATACTTTCGATGTGGATATACAGATCCAGTGCAGTCCCTATTAAAATCCCAGTTAATGTTGTTTTCTGAAATTGATAAGCTGATGTTAAAATTTATATGAAAATGCAAGGGATCCAGAATACCTGGACTGATGTTGAAAAAAAGAACAAAGTTGGAGGAATCACATTGCCTGATTTCAAAACTTACCACAAAGGTACAATAATCAAGACTGTGTACTGCTGTAACAATTGACATCAGTTTAGAGGAACAGAATTGAGAATCCAGAAATAATCCCTTACATTTATGCTCAATTGATCTTAATCAAGGGCATAAAAAAATCAATGGGGAAAGAATACTCTTTTCAACAAATGGTATTGAAAATGGTATTGGCAAACAAAACTGAATTTGAGCCCCTTCCATATATTATACATAAAATAACTCACAAATAAATCAACTACCTAAATGTAAAAGGTAAAACTTAAAATGTAAAACTCTTAAAAGAAAACATAGGAGTAAACCTTCCATGACTTTCTTAGATACAACTCCAAAACACAAGCAAAAAAAAATATTGCTGTGATGCAAATGATAAAGTTAAGAAAGTGAAAAGATAACAGAATTGGAGAAAAGATTTGTAATTCATAAGCCTGATAAGAATCTAGTATCCAGAATATATAAATAACTCTTACAACTCAATAATAAAAAGACCAGCTAGTTTAAAAATGAGCAAAGAATTGAAATAGATATTTCTCTAAAGAAGACATGCCAACAATCAATAAGCATATAACAAGATGCACAACATCATTAGTCATTAGGAAAATGCAAGTCAAAACCACAATGAAATACCACCTCAGACTCACTAGGATAGCTATAATCAAGAAGACAGATAATAACAAATATTGAGGAGGATGTGGAAAAATTGGAACCCTCTTACATTGTTGGTGGGAATTTCAAATGGTATAAGCATTATGGAAAACAGCTTGGAAGTCCTTCAAAAAGTTAAACATACAGTTATCATATCATCCAGCAATTCCATCTCTAGTTTTATACCCTAGATTAATGAAAATATACACTCAGGTAGAAATCTGTACACAAGTATTCACAACAGCATTATTCATAATAGCCAAAAAGTGGAAACAACCACAATGATCAATTAATTCATGAATGAATCAAATATGATAGAGTCTTAAAACTGAATATTATTTGGCAATAAAAAGAAATACAGTATTGATACACGCCACAACATAAATGAATCTTGAAAACATTATGCTAGGTAAAAGGATCTGGCTACAAAAGACTACATGTTAATTGACTTTATTTCGATAAAATGTCCAGAATGGGCACATTTATAAAGACAGAAAGTAGACTGGTGATTGCCTAGGGCTCAAGGATTAGTGGGAAATAAGGAGTGACTGATGAAGAGTACAGGGTTTATTTTGGGAGTGATGAATATGTCCCAAAAATTGGTTGTAATGATGACTGAGCATTTCTGTGAGTGTACTTATAACCTTTGAATTATACACTTTAAATGGGTTAATTGTAAAGTATGTGAATGAAACCTCAATAAAGCTGTTCTCAAAATAAAACTATACAATATACCAAGATGACAGTGATAGCATAGTCAGAAGTAAAATTCAGGTGACCTCGCTTGCCAAGGTAGCTTTTTTTTCACCATGTAGAGCAGCGGTCCCCAATCTTTCAAAAACCAGGGACTGGTTTTGTGGAAGACAATTTTTCCACGGACAGCAGTGGGCAAGGGTATGGTTTTGGGACGATTCAAGCACATTACAGGTATCATTACATTCTCATAAGGAGCATGCAACCTAGATCCCTCACATGCACTGTTCACAATAGTGTTCGCACTGCTATGAAAATCTAATGCCACAGTTGATCTGATAGGAGACAAGGCTCAGGTGGGAATGCTGGCTCATCTGCTGTGTGGCCCAGTTTCTAACAGGCCATGGACGGGACAGATCCATGGCCTGGGGGTTGGGACCCCGATGTAGAGTATATGTCAGAGTTTCAGGATCATGGCAATACCTAAGATTTGGTAAGATCCCATTCAGGGTTTCCCACTGACTGGCTGAGTCTTATCCTGAACAAGTTGAATATTAATACCTTCAACCCAGTAGGTCTCCAGTCAGGAAGTGGGAAGGCCCTAGATTTTGGGCACACAAATTTCCAAATCTGCAATTTCCTGGCATTTCCTTTGTTGGAAATACATCATTTGTAGTTTCACAGTAAATTGACTAAGATTTCTTAAGATTTATTTATCCGAGGGCTCATTTTCACCAAGCTCCAAACACATGCCTCTGATAACTCCTTTGAGGCCATTATCCAAATGTCACCTTATCAGTGAGTGGTCACTTAAACACTAACAAAAAATAGCAACATCCTTCCCCTTCACCTTAGCACTCCCTATACATCTTACTTCAGTTTATTTTCCGGATTGCCATCTGATATACTACATATGTATATGATTTTGTTATTGTTGTTTATTTTCTCTGTTCTCCCTATTGTAAATTCCTTAAGATCTGAGACTGTACTAGTTAGCTTTTCCGACATAACAAATTACCCCAAATTTTAGTGCCTTAAAATAACAACCATTTATTTAGTTTAAAAGTCTGTGTTTTGATAATTTAGATTGAATGAAGCTGAGAGTTTCTTCTGGTCTACGCTGCCCTCACTCTTGTGTCTGCAGTCAGCTGCCAAGTCTGTTGAGTGCTAGCTGATCCAGAATGGCCTCAGCTGGGATGACTCCTCTGCTCCATCTGATCTCTTTGTCTCCAGCAAATAAGCACAGGATTGTTCACATGACAGTTGGGCAGGGTTTCAAGGAAGCAAGTGGAAGAGGACAGAGCCTCTTGAGTTCCATGGTCAGAACTGGTACCACCTCAATGCTGCCCCATCGTATTCAACAAAGCAAGGCATAAGGCCAGCCCAGATTCAAGGTATAAGAAAATAGCCTCCATATCTTTTTAAAACATATTCATTACTTCAAATATTTATCATTTGTGTGTGTGTGTTGAGCACACCTAAAATCTATTCTTGTAGCAATTTTCAATCACCTTGCAAAAGAGGTGAACACATGGAGAAAAATAATGGTGGCAATTTTTGCAAACAACCTGCCAAAAGATTTTACCTAGTTTTTTCACTGCTGTATCCCAAGTATGTAAAACCATCCCTGGCCCATTGGTATTCCAGAAATCTTAGTTGAATGAACAAATGAATTTTATGCCCATTACTCCTGAGTCAGAGCCTCTCCCATAAATTGCTCCTTATCTCTAGTAAATACTTAGAATAAACTATGTTTTTGATGAATATTTGCAATTGAAGTCCTGTATCTACTGTTCTTTTAAAGTTAAAATCAGCTTTCACTGTTTGATTTCTATCTTCTTTAGTTATCGCAAAGTCAGACTTACTATTTCCAGAGACTATGAAGCATACCATATTTCACAGGGTGCTTCCTCTCCAAGGAGTTTGAAAACACTTTCTCATCAATCTCCACAGCTATATAACAAGGTAAGTGTGTCCCGTTATCTCCCCTGCCTTTTCCTCTCCCTTCTGCTCCCAGTCAGCTTTTTTTCCCTTGCATGTCTTCAAAGATGAAACTAGCTTAGACACAACAGAACAACCACTTTCCAATACAAAACAGCTCCTTGAATTATTGGCCTGGACAACTTTCTGAAAGGCTGGGAAATTGCACAGGGTTATAGGCAGTGGGCATGATAATGCCTGGAATGGTGTCAGATATGGAAATGTCTGTGGATTCTACTCATTTCCCTATTCTTGCCATTGCCACATAAGCAAAGTAGATTGAAAAATAACAGAAATTCACTGGATACGTTAGCCTCACTGCTACGGTCTGAAAGTTTGTGTCCTCCTAAAATGCATGTGTTGAAACCTAATCACCAAGGTAATAGTATTAGCAGGTGTAGTATTGGGGAGGTGATTAGGTTATGAGGAAAGATCCTTCATGAATGAGATTCATGCACTTATAAAAGAGGCTTCAGAGAGGTTCCTGTCCCTCTTGCCATGGGAGGTTACAGAGAAAAGGCAGCCATCTGTGAACAAGTAAGCAATCCCTCACCAGACAACAAACCTGCTGGTGCCTTGATTTTGGACTTCCCAGTCTCTAATACTGTCAGAAATAAATTTCTGGTGTCTGTAAACTACCCAACTTATGGTATTTTGTTATAGCAGCCTGAAGGGACTAAGACACAAATGGGTCTAGATTTTCTAGGAATATAAGGATCAAATAGGTCTCTTATGGTTCTTAGTAAGTGAACTCAAAGAGCAAAATTGATTTCCTCTGCTCTCCACTTACTTAACTAGATAGATGTACCATTCTTAATACACTACTTAACATAGTATTTTGGGGGTTGCTCTTCCTGAAAGGCTGTTCTCTCTTGGAATTGTACCCTCTTCAAAAAACAATTAACATCCCCTACTGAAAAAGAAATTAATATTAATCAGGGAATGATTCCAATCATTACTCTATGTAGTAGCATTCCTCATTTACTCATCCAAATGGCAGATTGTTCTAATGCTGTGATATGTATTAATACCTTTTCCAGCAGGCCCCTGCCATCTGGATTGGGAATTCTTTTAGCAGAAGACAAAGCCTTTTCACATTTACAGATGAAGCTGCAAAAGGAAAGACCCACAGGAAAAAAAATCCCTGACTTTCCCTTTCTGTCATTTGCCCAAATATCCCTGGCTCAAAACCTCATCAGCATCTTCTACTGCCTCTCTCTTCACATCCAGACACTAAGTCCTGCCAGTTCCTTCTTTGATGTATTTTTCATCATCTTACTTGTTTTCCATTCCTTCTGCCAGCTTCCTACGTTCAGGCCTTTATTGTTTCACACCTGCCTCATTGAAATCACCTCCAAAGAGAACACGTCTGCTTTAGTTATTAGTGGTCTCCACTGGCTAAAACCGCAGTTTCAGCTTTTTAACCTGGCATAAGTACCTCCACATACAAATCTCTAGCACCTCTTTCTGTACTTATCACTACTCTGTGAACCTTCTGCTCTAGCTAAAATGTTCTAATTGGTATTTCTAACCGGATCTGCTACTTCAAATTTAAGTGGCACATTATGTGTAAAAACCATGTGGCAAAATTACAAACATTACATAAGTTGGAATTTTTTGTCCTGTACATACCCCTGGCCACCCTATTGCAACTCCTTAATGGTTAATGATTCTCTCCTCATTCTTATGCTCTCCTCCTTACTCTGCTCAAAACATTCTTCCTCTCATCTAGCCATTCCTTTGGCTTTGGACCCATCTTTTCCTCTCTCTTCCCAGACCATTTCCAGTTAATACAACACATGGGAGGTTTTGAGTCTGCATCTTTCTCAAGGATCACCATTTGCATAATAAACCCAGGCAATTAATCAACATCCAGCAGTCAGACAGAAATTTCATTCTAGGCCCCCACTTGCCAGGAAGAAGGGATCAGGGTATTTCTGTCACCTCATAAGGAATGTCTGCCTTTTCGTATCACCCCCCCATTGGCCCAGAGCTCAATCCTACATACAATATACAGTGTTCTCTACCCACTCTTCCCTTCCCACTATGAGCCCACAGTGATCTTTGTCCTCTGAATTCTTATAGAGCCAAAGTCTTGTGATTCACCCTGTTTACATGACACTTTGTCCCTGTCATGAGTAGTTACTTGGCCTTATCAGTTTATTTTTATATATTCAAATTGGTTGAAAACTACTTTAAGGTAACAACAGCATCTTGTATTAATTGGTAGTTTTATATTTCAATATTATCAAGCAGTAGCTGACACAAGATCACTGAAAATCGGTTAGTGGTGCTTCTTAGTCACACAGGAAGTGACTGTTAACAAACAATTCCTTCTCTTAGTTGAGGTGTTGATAGAGGCCACAGGAAGGCCTGTAGAAAACAGAAAGCCATTGTCCCTGGACAAAGAGATGCCAGAGGAGGGAGCAAAAGTGGGGAACAGTTAAGAGTCAAAATTCAACTGACAAATATGTCCACTTCAGCATTTTACTCAACGTCAGGAACACATTTATGTAATGTGTTTAAAATTACAAACTTCAGATAGTTCTTATTCCATCGATTCTTCTAATTTTACTCTTTTTTTCTTTTTTGGATATAGAGTCTTGCTCTGTCACCCAAGCTGGAGTGTAGTGGCGTGATCATAGCTCACTGTAACCTTGAACTCCTGGCCTCAAGCGATCCTCCTGCTTCCCCTAGGCCTCAAAAAGTGTTGGGTTACAGGTAAGAGCCACCACTAGCACCCTGATTTTGTTTTTCGCCATTGGGATAATATGTGTATGTACATACATCACCTGAACCAGGTTTCATGAGCCTCAGAGTGCTCGCTGCCCTGGCAATAATAACCCTGACCTTTGTTTACTTGAGGTTTACCCATGCTCACTTTGCCCTGCAGCCATCATTCTGACACCAGAAAGCAGTATAATGAACAAATATAACAACAGACAAAAGAGGTGTTCCTGACTACTCAAGTAAGGAAATAATAAAGCATAATAATTAATTTTAACATAGTAATACGTCTTATATACAGAACACTACTATGGAAGAAGACCCAGCCAGAAAATAAAATGCCCCTATGCTTTTAATTGACAAACCCCAAACAATTAACTGTTCCTTTTGAAACAGTGGAGGTTATTTTCTTCCAGCTGAATGTTGCAGGGAAGACAGAGGAGGGATCTCAGCACCATCTGCTGTTTTAAAAAGGCAAGTTGGACCCCTGCTGCTTTCCCCAGAGACTAGTTTTGCTCCACATATCTTCCATTCTGTCCATGTTAGAAAGAAACCTAAATGTTACCTGCAGGTGCCAGTCATGGAAAATGTGTGGTTTTATGCCTAAATGATACGTGACTTTCTTTTTCCAGAGGCACATTTTTTTAAGGAAATCACCCATCTAGAATGAGTTTTACTGTTGAAAAGTACACTTATTTCCCTAAGTCAGATCCCTGACCTATAAAGAAGGATCGTCTTCTAATCACTGTATTTTTAACTTTAATTTTAAAATTATACAAATAAATACAAGTAGAGATTTTGATTGAAATAAAGATGCATGTGTTACTGATATCAGTTAATTGTAGCATTACCATTATTAAAGTCTGTTATTGTCATAAGGAAAAGTGAAGGCAATTTTGATGCATCAACACTTTACCTTAGTACAAATACGTCAAAGAAAAAAGAAAGCATCAGGCACTCTTTAGAGATATGCAGCTATTTTATTTCTCTAAATTCTCTATTGCCTTGACAATTATGCTCCAGTTTAATGTTCCTTCTCCATTCTTGTATAAATATTCCAAAGCAGAAAGAACAAATGTCCAAAAGTCATTGTCATACAATTCTGTAAAAGACACAAATAAATGGAAGTCTCAAAACTTCTAATGTAAAACTTGCTGGCCAAGACATAATTTGGATGAACAAATTTGGGGTTTGGATTTTTAAAATATAGATGTTGTTCCTAAAATTTAGTATAACATACATAAAAACTTGGTTTCTGATATAGGTCTACTTAGATTATGTAAGCAAAAATGAAACTGAATTATCAAATGAGTAATAGTTGTACTGGAGAAGTCTATCTTACTTTCTTCACTGCAGACCCTTCTCAGCATTATACATATATAGACAAATTATTCCCAAAGTTCTAAAACTTTCCCTACTTAGCTGGAATATGATGTCTACTTCCAGTTTAGAATACAGAAGCAGACACCAAAGGTAAGTTTTGTTCAGTCCGACAAACAATAAAATGGCTTCAAGTGACAGAGCTGTCCTTTCACTTTCTTAATTGTAAACAAATGAACTTTTCATTGGCAATTTTTGCAATGTGTAAATGTAATACGGTTCTCAAAACAGCAAATGCAAACATTCGAAAGGTACAGCTGAAGAGAGAGGGGAGTAGGGGTCAATTATTTTGTGAATTTTCTGGAAAACAAAACAGGAAGCTAGATCAAACAATGACAACCCTCTAGATCTCCATCACGTAGTTGGAAATTTGCATCCAAAGAGAGTACCTAAATAACTTCCCTTTCTGGGGCAGCAAAGATTTTAACCAGTTTCTCGGCAGGAGTGGCAAGGCTTCAAGAATAACTGAAGGAGAGAAAGCCTGGAGTGCTGCACAATTCAAAGGGCAAAAAGGTGGTTTCCGTAGACCGTTGGCACAGCAGAATGGACACGCCAGGGAGCAAATAACCCCATAAAAGATTCTTAGCTTCCCCAGGAAGACCACCTCCTAACTAGTCCTTTAGGACCCTGCTATTTAAACTATCTGCCTGCTGTCACAGATAGTGCTAACCTATGGACTATCTGGGCATTCCACTGAAAGCCCAGAATTCCTATTTGGAAAACTAAGTTCTGCTAACTTTGTGTCTTGGATGTACTGTAAAGCAAATGCAGTGAGTGTTGGGACACGCTCAGCAGAATTATTCCCCGATCCAAAAAGGACAAGAGCGTGAATTAGGAGGAAAAAGTCTACATCGTAAGGATAAAATAGCTCTTTCAGGTTTTACTGGGGCAGCCAGCTGGAGCCTCGGGCACGCGCGCCCTGGAGAACCTTTCCTCTTTGCCGCCCCAGCATGTCGCCCCTTTAAAGCCTTCTTGGTCTCTCCAATCCCAAGAGTTCCGCGGGACCTTGCGCCGCCGGCTATGGCAAAAACCTCAGGTGTCTACCCGCATTTCAGGGCGCCCCAGAGCGTAGGCGGAGTAACCCAGATCCGGTAAGTCAGTCAGCAGCCAGGAGCGCCTAGCGCCCTGCCAGAGCACAGATGGCTGGGGAGGCGCGCGGATTCCAGGCCTCTCAGCCTCCCCAGAGCGCAAACAGCGGCCGGCTGGCGCCTCCCGCAGTAAGTAAGTGGCGATGCCAGGACGTACACATTCGCCAGCTACCTGTGCAAACAGCGTCCGTTCTCTCCACTGTATGATTGTCAGCTTCTTTGGTGAGTGCTGACACCAAGACAAGCATAGACAAAGTGGTCTGCACACCCTCCTCCTCCTCACTCTCCCCCACTGGCTGGCCCGGCCTTGTACTTACAAGTCCACTCTAAGAGACACCTTCTAGCCACTTGTTTTGAGTCCAAGGAAACAAAGGAAGCACGGGTTGTGCACCGCACGAGAGAGTTACTCTCAGGTCTGCGCGAAGACAGGGAATCCCGGGCGCACCGCGGGCACGGGGAAAAGCAGCCTCTTCCGCCTCTCTGGACCAGCAGATTCGTGCATAAGGATGGACGAGGGCAGAGAGGGAAGCAATGAAAGAAAATAAAAGATAAAAATAGGGAGGAAAAGGTGAATATTTCAAGGGCCAGAGGGCGGGAGAGATGGAGCAAATTCCCGAACCTGAAGTCCAAGTTCTAGAAGTTGGGTGATAAGGTGGAGCTCCTTAGTGGGCGCGGCGGCTGTGTGTACAGTTTATTTATTTTTTAGTTTTTGGATTTTCTGCCTTGAACAACTAAGCATTAAACATCTACCGCAAAGATTTAGGGGATAGAAGAGAGAAGAGGCAATTGCTGGGATCAAAACTGATGCTAAAGGCAAAGTCTGAGCCAATGTCGCTTCTCACAAACTCTGAATTTTCTGGGCTCTCACGCCCCACCGCTGGGTCTCCTTTGCACAAAGCGCCCTGCGCTGGAGCGGGAAGTGGGGAGGGGACCAGGTCCGCAAGCCGCGGGCGGAGCAGAGAGACAGAGAAGAAGTGGCAAATTATCTTAAGTGTTGATTCCCTAGGGTTGGGGGAAGCATAGTGAATGGGGCAGATCCTGTAGCCCCGACTGGCCGGCTACTCCTCCGTCATCACTGGCGGCAGAACTTACACTTAATGATCTTCTTAAACGCGTTTTGAAAGTCCTTGTTGAAGTATGCGTAAATGACCGGATTAAGCAGAGAGTTGGAGTAACCCAGCCAATTGATTATGGCGCCCAACAGCGTTGGCATGTGGCAGCTGCTCTCGCAGAAGGGCAGAACAAGAGCCACGATGAAGAAGGGCAGCCAGCAGAGGATGAAGGTGCCCATGATGATGCCCAGCGTCTTCACTGTCTTCCTCTCTCGGGCCAGGGCCATCTTGCGCTTGGCATCGGCGTTGCGCTCATTTTTCCTCTCGAAAGAGGCGGAGGCACAAAGGGTAGAACCAGCCTCGCTGGGCAGAGGCAAGTGCTCTTTGGAGTTGCCCACTCGGTGCACCTCGATCACCTCTAGGGCGGCGCCATCGTCGCCTTGCCTCACCGCGCCATTGGCGCACAGAGCACCCCCTGCCTTGCTCTCCACGCCCAGCCTCCAGTTCCTGCCCCCCGACTCTCCATTCACGCTCTTCTTGGGCTGCGGGGTGGGAGATGCTCCATGACGGGTGTCGGCTCCGGTCTTCTCCACCTTTTTGACCGTCTTGCGGATGCGGAAGCGCGCAGCTCGGAATATGCGCCCATAGAGAACCAGCATGAGCAGCAGCGGGATGTAGAAAGCTCCGAAAGTGGAGTAAATAGTGTAGCCGTGGTCCTTGCTAATGGTGCATGCGTCGGGGTCCGAGCGGTCTTCCGGGGTGCGCCAGCCCAGCATGGGCGGGATAGAGATGAGGAAGCCAATAAGCCAAGTGAGCGAGATGAGCGCAGCGGCGCGCCGGGGCGTCCTCTTGTTCACGTAGTCGATGGGGTCCGTGATGGCCCAGTACCTGTCCAGCGCGATGGCGCACAGGTGCAGGATGGATGAGGTGCAGCACAGCACGTCCAGGGCGATGAACAGGTCGCAGGTGACCTGGCCCAGTGTCCACTTGTTGAGCACCTGATACAGTGCGGCCATGGGCAGCACTAACACCGACACCATGAGGTCGGTGACCGCCAAAGAGCCAATAAGATAATTGGCCACGTTCTGCAGGGAGCGCTCCAAGGCGATGGCAGCCACCACGCACGCATTGCCCAGCACCGCGCAGAAGATGAGCGTGCCCAGCAGCAGGGAGGTGATCACTTGGTAGCTGAAGGTCACGTCGGAGATACCAGTAGTGTTGCCGCCGGTCTCAAAGGGACCCGGTGGTGATGTGGTGTTGTTGCCCTGACCAGGGCTGAGCACATCCATGCCTGCGCGCCCGGCGCGGGAACGGGGAGGGAAGAAAAAGCAGCGCGAAGATCCGCCTCGCCCCTTCCCCTGGGGTCTTCCCCCCCTTCTCCTGGGAAGTTTCGGAGGAAGGGAATGCAGGCACCCAAGCAGGAAGTTCTTACTGCTTCGGCGAAGGTATCTCTGAGAAGCAGCTTTCAGGCGCTCCCCGGGCTCGCGCAGTCCAGCGCGTTCAGAGGCTCCAGCTGGGAAACTGGAGTTGGCCTGAAAGCAGCTCCAGGATCTCCGGGCGGCGGAGAGGTGGCTGGAACGTCTGTCTGTCGCTGTCCATTTTACTTTGCCGCTCCCAAACTGGCTGCCGGAGGAGCTGGAGTCTCCCCTCTAGCAAACAGTCTCCAACCCCAGAAATATCTAGAACCGAGAAGCCCCATCCTCCACGGTCACTCTGTGACCCTCCTCTCCCTGTTTCCTTCCTTCCCTCTCTCCCCCTCTCTCCTCCTCTCTCTTCTCTCTTTCTCTTCTGCCTCTTTCGACCCCCTTCTCCCCACTTGCCTTCCCTTTCAGTCTCGCTCTTCCTCCTCACTTCCCTTTATTTATCCCTCTGCGAGTCGCTTCGAAAGCCAGGCTCCCTCCCTCCCATTCTAACCCTCCCCTCCTAATATTTCCCCAACCCGAGGAGTGCCTCTTTCCTCTGGGTCCCCGCCCTCCTCTCCCTCAAGCTCAGCGTCTTTGCCTTCCAGTCCCTTTTTGTCAACAGAGACTCAGAACTCACTTACACACACCGGATCCCTGTCGGTCAGACCAAGGTTGTAACAGATAAACTCCTCCTCCAACCCAGTCAGACTGGGGAGGGGGTATTCGGGGGGAGGGAATTCCGACTACTCATTGCCTCATATTATCTGTCAAATTCTTAAATCGTGTCAGCATCCCTGAGTGGCAATAGGAGATGAGTAAAGGAAGCACAGGGAGCCTGAATGGGAAGGTGAACAGTCCTGGGTCAGTCTCCCAATAATTGCTAATTGAAGGAAGAAGACGGAGTGTGTCTCGTTTTTAAAAAGTTACCTCCCTCCGTTCTCGCGCCACTGCACTCCAGCCTGGGCGACAGAGCGAGACTCCGTCTCAAAACAAACAAACAAACAAACAACAACAAAAACGCTACCTCCGTTATCATCTAACAGTCAGACCGGATTCCTTTGGGGAGGATATTGCCTGTGACTTTTTTTTTAACCTTGGGGAACTAGGAGAGAACGAAATTATAAAGGACGTGTCAAAGGACAAGGAGAGGTAAACAACTGCACCTCGAAATGAAGAACAAAACTCAATGTGATATATATTCTAAACACACACACACACTTTTCCATCACTACTACACTTGTAATTTCGGTGACACTGTCACTTTGTGGCTAGCAAATTCAGGGATGGAAATATTTTGCATATGTGTTTTAAGTGAAGCCTGGCATTTTATATGGCCGTTTGCACTTCCTACCAGAGCCTGCAAACCTCTGGGGGAAACTTGGTGGAATCCCTGTTCGCTAGCCGGCTAGCCTCTCCTATCTCAGAAACTGGGTTCAGCACCTGGGACAGCTCTAAGCAATAAGGGTTTATGTCGCCACCTTCTGGCAAATGTTTTAGAGTGCCGTCTAGAAATAAAGCAAGTATTGAGGAAGTACAACTTCTTCTAGAAAGAGGAAGACAGTTATTAAAAGAAAAGGTAGCATTGAGTTTTGTCTCCTCCCTATTTTCTTTAAAAATTGGTTTTAGTGCCCTCTTTTGCTCTGAATTGCTCTGAAACATATTATTATATGTTTTAGCTTCCTTCGAAAGCCTGAAGTATCTGTCATTCACAAGTTCTAACTGGGAATGCCATTTTAATAAAGCTAGGCAAACACTTTCACCTGTGTTGGTTTTAACATTGGGAAATGTTAAATCATTGAAAATAAAGATACTTACATGGGTTTGTTCTAAGCTGTTTCCTTTAACAAGAAAAAAATTTAATCACATTTGAGCATTGGTAAAGAATGGGACTTCTAAGCAACTACAGTAAACATACCATACAACATTTCATTTATACATCCTGACTGCATGCCTGAGGTGAAAGGAAAGTGCAGAATGCAGTCTCTGACTCTGGATAACATGCACAGATTCACTAGAGATTGCAATAATCTTAATATTGTGTTCATATCTGAGCTCTGAATTCCATAGCTCTGAATTCTCCAAGCCCAAACAAAAGAGCAATCACCAAAGCATCCAAAAGAATCTAGTTGGGCCAATGCATTACAGTACAGGACAGTGTGTTTGGATAAGGTTTTTTTTTTTTTTTTTTAACAGTTCAGTTCTGGGCACAGTTCCCACTCAATCATTTCAGCATGCCACCACAATGAGCCTGCCATTTTGATGATTCATTGCACTGAAAAGAAAGAGATAAGTATACATGGTCATGCTGTTTACAGACTCTGAAGAAGTCTTTTTAAGATTCGTGAAGGTATCTATTTCCACTTCTAAAGTCTCTTGACAAATACAGAACTATATTTACAGTTACGGTAGAGCTGGAGGTCCAAAAATTATAATGGGAAAACATTTAAAAGCTGAATCCTCTAAAATTAAACTTTGCAATTATAGTTGAGACTATAAACAAAGTAAAATGAAGGAAACTTAAAATTTAAGAAGCAAATATATGCATATCAAGAACATAATTAAGAATTGTGTCAAACACACATGTAAATATGTAAATCACAAATAAATCAATAAATATGTTAGAATTCTGCTTTCATCTGTTGGATCCCAAATAGTTTAATAACTGACAAATTTATTTTTTCTCATAAAGTTAAAATGCTGTAAAATCTGGGATTAATATTCCTGAGGTCTAGCATTTGTTATTCTGCTTTAATATGCTATGATGCAGAATTTACCAAAGTTTATAAAAATCCAAAGTAATTCAAGTTTTTTCTTAGAAATAATACATGTAATATATCAAACATTTTATTTCTTATACTTTAAAAGTTTTTAAGGCACACTTACGAATACTAGGAGGGAAATAGAAGTATGAAAGTATATAGCACTGACTATGGTTCCATAGTCTGCAAGTGACTAATAGATATTTATGTTTAACTTTTTTAAACTAACAATACTGTGATATATAATGATATATACAGAATGATAATGCATTTCTTCATTTTCACTTAGCCAATTCTTCTATGTTTAACTCTTAAAGATACAGAATACTAAACATTTCTTAAGTAAATGCTGCAAACCGAAGCTCCTGCATACAGAGATGAGCTCTTATTCTTCAAGGCCTCTAAAGTTAACCTAAAGAAAAGCAAGCTTTGTAACGGATATTATTGATGATATCATTTGGAAAGAAAAATTCTAGTCATTCTGCCTTTATTTCTTTTTGAATTTACTAGATGCCAGCATAAACTTGTCAGGTTATGAATTTAGGGTATGATACATCATCCATCATGTGAAATTTCTCTAAAATCATTTTTAAAAGATAAATATTTTTAACATTTTCACAGGAAATTTGATACACACCCAGCATTTCAATGTAATTCCTTGACCAGGGACACAAACTAAAAAGATTTAAGCTAAAGTTTTGCTGTGAACCTTGAAGCCCTATCATTACTGAAGGCTGGTAGTTGGAGTTTCTTGGTAATTGATATGTTTGCCCATTATCCCCAAACTATGGTTGATTTGTCTTTATTACTGAAGAAAGAATCTATATAGTAAAGAGTTGAATATTTGCTTATGAGATTATAAAACTCGTTTCTAAAAGCTCCTAATGAAAAAAAAAAGTTTTTTACTTTTTTTCATGTAATTAAAACTAGAATCAATTATTTTGTTAGGTTAAAAACATTATTCTAAATTTAATTCTTCCCAATCCCCAAATACTATAGCAGTAGGGCAATTGTGTTTTTTTCAGAACTGTGAATTTTGATTGGAAATGACTAGGAGAAACAACTTATACAAAACTTTTCCTTAGATAATTTGGGAAATGTGGTCTTCCGATTATCAGTGAAAAGATTCAAAAAATGCAACAAACATGCCAAGAAAATAATTTTTCTTTAAAACAGCATGGGTTGTTTTTGTATTGTGTTTTCTTGACTTTTTTGTTGTGTTTTGCTTTTTTCTTATCTAATCCTCACTATATACCTTCCTCTAATAATATCATTTCGTCACTGCTTTTGCTCCCTGTCAGGCACTTGCAGGCCTGGAATTGCACTGGGTTTTCAATGATAAAACACAAACAGTGGAAGCGTCAATCTCCGCTTTTGAGAATTGTCAGGTTGACTTAGTGCATTGAGTACACATACTAAAAGCACAGTACATAAAGAGTGAAAAAAACGTATAACATGTATTTTCTATGCATGTGACTTGAACAAATTAATTAACCCTCTTATTCCCTCAGTAATGAAACTAGTATAATAATAGACTTGTGAAGATTAAACCATTTAATACATTTCACTGGCTCATAATAAACGCACAATAAAGATTAAACAATAATACCAATAATACTGATGTAAAGTAAAAATATTAATTCTCTGTCTACTGATAATTGCTCTAAAGTGTGGAAAAAGAGAGCTGGGTGGCCTTAGAGAGTGAAGATTGAAAAAACAGTCTCTTTCAGGCAAGGATCTATTAGGAAAGCAATTTGCATGTGGAATGTTACATTCTCCCCATTCTTTAAAGTATTTGGTAAGCTTCCAATTCTCTGGGAAATTCTGAGTAAAAGACAAGCAGAAAACAAGATGTGTTTGCTGCTTTCAGAGACTTCTTTACATAATCAGAAGTTAGTGAAGGGAATAAAGGAACATGCCAATGAAAGTTCGATGATCAATATTGAAAAGGACTCTACTCTTTCCCTGGAAGTTCATCCATTTGTTCAAAAGCATAAAATAAGTATTTGAAATTATTAGGTCCTAATAAAATGTTTAAAAATTCAGTAAAAACCCAAAGAGAGTATTTTTATTGTGAGAAATTAACAGATCTATAGTGACAAACATTAATACATGTACTTTTACAATGCTGTCCTTCTGTCAATATTTTTATTGTTCACTTTTGAAAGAGTAAGAGCATAGCTGGGATGAGAAAAATGTTTGGAATGCTAGTTCAAAATTTCCTATTAATCTAAAGATAGCTGGAAATTAAATTCAGTCTAACAATTTTTGAAACAAAATGCAGTTACTCTGTTTAACTTAACAAGAGGTGGAAATGCCCACATTTTTATTTTCTTTGGCAAGTGACATTTTTGTTGCAAAACTTAAATTGGTGCTTAATATTACAGAGTATTTTAATGTTTCTATACAGCATGCTATTATATAAATGCAATAATTGTGATTATAAAACACTGGTCTAAAACTGTGTCATTTGGTGTATTGAAGCAGTAATGTATGTGTTGGTTGAATATAGCCACTCAGGGCCACAGTTCTAGATTCAAATAACTACTCTGCAATGTACTAGCCTTGAATTGTTTCCTTAATTTTTTACATTTTATTACATATTATATAGGATTTACTAAAAATATAAAGAATAATATAATAAATGACTGTGTGCTTAAGAAAAGCTTTTAAAAATAGCATTGATTCAATTGAAGTTCCTGTTTACTCTTGAATCTAGTGTTTATTATTCTCATGAATGTCTTCGTACTTTTATATCATATGTATGTTTCACTAAGCAATTTAGAAATGGTATCATTCTATATACAGTCTTTTGCAACTTTTCTTTTTTGCTCAACATTATCCTTATGAAATTTGTCTGTGTTGATACAAGCATCTCTAGTTCATTTATTGTCACTGTTCTGTGGATTTAAATTGTATGAATAGCGCCACAATTAATTATCCAGTCTCTGGTTAGATTTTGCTCTTATAAATAACACTTCTATGCACATTCTCGTGTATATCTTTTTGCATCCATGTATCTTAGAGTAGACGAGATTAGCACTTTTCAAATAAATTACATGGGGATCCTGTTTGAAATGCAGATTTCCACACAGTAAGCCTGGGGTGCAGCTCAAGACTCTGCATCTCTACTAAGTTCCCAGATGACACTGATATTGCTGCTTTATAGATTAGAGTAGCAAGGATCTAAATATACTTATCGAGTCCTAAGGCATGACCAAATTCTACTTGACTAGATAAAACCTAATTCTTCTCCATACTGGTAATATAAAATTTCATAACCACTGCTGTGGGTTTCAGTTGTGTCCCCTGGGAGGATAAAGGATTCACATTCTCTGTGAACGTGACCTTATTTAGAAATAGGGTCTTTGCAGATGTAGTCAAGTTAAAATGAGGTCATACTGGATCAGCGTGTGTTCTAATCCAGTGGCTGGTGTCCTTATAAAATCAGGGAAATTTGAACACAGAGAAGAAATACCATGTGAAGACACAGAGATACACAGACACAAAGGAAAGAATGCCATGTGAAAACAGAGGCAAAGATTAGAGTTATGCTACCACAAGCCAACGAAAGCCAGACTGTTGGCAACCACCAGAAGCTAGGACAGATGTATATAGCAGATTCTCCCTTAGAGCTATCAGTTTGTGCTGTAACACTTTCGTCTCAGACTTGCAACTTCCAGAACTGTAAAACAATGCATTCCTGTTGATTTAAGCCATCCGGTTTGTGGTGCTTTGCTGTGTTCCTAGCCCTTGGAAACTACTACAACCATTAAAAAATGGTTTACATTCCCATTGTTTCATCAGGGCTGAGTGTTTTTTCATGTTTCTTCACAGTGAATTACCATATATTCTAATATATATTCATATATTTTGATCACATATTTTGCTTATTTTTAAACTGGTTCTTTTGTTGTTTGTTGTTTTGTTTGTCTTAACTTACTGAAGTCCATTATCTATTATGGATATTAATAACTTCTCCCTGTAGTTCTGTCTATGTTTGTTTAACATACTTTGAGGACATAATAGTAGGTACATACAGTGTTAGAATTAGTCTATTACCCTGCTGCTTTAAATAATTATCGTCTTTATCCCTAATAACATCTGTTGTCTTAAAGTCTACTTTGTCTATACTAATTTTTTTTTGTAATTTTTTGCCTACTATATATTTTTCTATATTTTAAATTTCATCTTTTCAGTATCTTCAAGTTTTAGGTGAATTTCTTACACAAGTACTTTCTTTTCAAATCTGAAAATCTTAGTTTTTAACTGTTAAGTTTAGTTTTAATTTTATTATGACTATTCCTATATTAGAAATTATTTTTAGGCCAGGCATGGTGGCTCACACCTGTAATCCTAGCACTTTGGGAGGTCAAGCTGGGCGGATCACTTGAGTCCAGTAGTTCAAGAAATATTTTTAACCATATTATTTTATGTTAAAAGACATGAATATACTGTGTATTTGGTGCTTCTCTTATACTTACTCTTTGCTTCTATTCTACCCAATAAGTATAAAATTAATTTTATGCTCTATTGCATTATTATAGAAATTCTACACTCTATTTCTGGATTATCTTATAATTTTAACATGCATAAACAAATTAAAGTATAAAGATTATTTCTACTTTTCACTACCTTTCAAGCTATACAAATACCTTTAAATACTTTAACTCAGATCACCCCCATCTTCTAGGGTATTGTGAAATAATTAGTTATCTTGGTTTTGACTTTTACTCCATTAATTAAATATGATTATTTCATTATTTATTTCAGTATGAATATGTGCTTTTACTTGCCCACATGTTTACTAATTTATTTAATCATCATTTCTTCTTGTATCTCAGCTATTTCTTCTGAAATTATTTTCCTTCTGCCTTAAGAATATCATTTGGAATTTATTTTACAAGGGTCTGTTACAAATCTTAATAACTCTTCTATTTTTTATTGACTGACATTTTTATTTCACCTTCATTTAACTAAGTACACAATTTTAGATTGATAGCTTGTGTGTATATATCTACACATACATATACACATATATATATACACATATATACACACACATATATACATATATACACATATATATACATATAGATACACACACATATGCTTCTCAGAACTGGAAAATATTATATAATATTATTTGCCTTGTGTTGTTGTCACTGATAAAAAATAAACTCTCAGTTGTCAGTAATGTATAAGAAATCTTCCTTTTATTCCAGTCGCATTTAATATCTTTTCTGGTAATTACTGTGTTCTGAAATTTCACCTTAATATGTCCAGATGTGGATTTTTGTCCTTAGTTT